>NC_070628.1:580069-774910 GCF_947347685.1 Pleuronectes platessa | reverse complement strand
CTTTGCTCTATGTTGATTATATGTACAAATACTAAATATAAGGCGATATAGATATTTAAACATGTATAATTTGATATAAACTCATTTAAATTCTTATTTAAAGCAAAAATGGATGAAGATAAACTCAGTAAAGTGACTTCAAACCAGGGATTAGTTTAAAAAAGGTTTAAATTACAGCACAGTGTCAAAGCATCAGTTAGCGTCCACACATAATGAATTAAAAAGCAACGAGATATCTTTAGTTATTGTCTCCAGGACGTGCCCACCCTGTGAGTTCACCTCCATCAAAGGAGAAGCAGCTTGGTGTTTGATAGAAGATCCTCTTCAGACACACGGAGCAGCAGCAGATCTCTGTGAATCCTCAGGGAGTCTGCAGCTTCTCTGAGGAGCATCGAGGATGTAGAGCAGATTCTCTCACCGATGCTCCTCAGCCTCATCCCCTCACCTGAAATCCCCCCTCAGGTCTCAGCAGCTCCACGTTGCTGCTTGTGGTGAACAATCTGATAGAATCTAATAATGCTTTCCCTCAGTCTCGATATCAAATATCACTTCTTTATTTTTTGCTAAAGTCATAAGAGACGCTACATTAGATATTCTACCCTGAGCGAGCTCTGTTAATCGTTCAGGTTTTTCCTTTGGTTCTCACTCGTGTTCAATTTGTTGGCGCTGCAGGCGACTCTCTGGTGGAGATGATTCCACTGCAACGGAGAAAAGACCACAACAGAAACATGAGAGGATCCAGCACTTTGCTCTCAACTCAAACATATAAATATCTTCTGCACGGATAGCATGTAGCAGGTGCCTGAATCTTGACTCTTTTAAAACCAGCAGCGTTTTGCTCACATCTCGTTGTGTCAGCAGATTCTGAGCAGCTGCATTTCAGATGAAGTGAGACGCTCACGTCCTGACGTGTCGAGAAGATCCAACCGGCCGCAGCGATACATAAATCTCCAGCTTGTGTTTGCTGTAAATGATCATTTGTGACAAGTCCACGTCGGGCGGAGCGGCTCATCTCTCTGGTGCAGAACGCAGGGAGGAGGCGGCGGAGGAGAGGGTGATTGAAAGTGACACCATTATTTTCTGGTCTGGTCTTCGTCCATGTGCAGACCAGACCTCCTGCTAAATCCTCATGAACGCTCGATGACAGGAGAAGATGAATTTACCAGACTCTGCCCCGTGAGTTACAGTGTTGGAGCCGCAGAGGCAACGGTGTAGAAATGAATCCACCGAAAATCTGTGTGTGTCTGTGTGTGTGTGTGTGTCTGTGTGTGTGTCTGTGTGTGTTTTGGATATGGGAGAGCATATCCATTGGTTCCAGTACAAACACAATGTGGCCCTTCCGCTCTAGCCACCTGTCCACGGCGCACGCTGCCAAGGGAAAGCTGCCACGTGCACCAGGGGGAGAGCGGGAGTGTTTACATGCATTTGGCCTCTTTTCTGAACATATTGCACCGGGATAATGTCTGTGATTATTATTTTATGGACCAAGAATTCATTCATTATGAATACAATTCGACAGCGGAGAACTCGCTATGCCCGTTAAATATTATTAAACTGCTTAAACCGGTGAATAAATGTGAATATAAATGCAAATGAAGGATGATTTAAAAAGCACAATAGCAGAGGAACTATTTCTATCCTTAACTAGAGTACCTAAGTATCTAAAAATACAGTAACCGAAAATCACTTTTAATTTTATCAGCTAAATAGCACCACAATTTAAAATAGTTTTTTTTGCAGAAAATGAAGTATCAGTTGTGTGTTTGAGGTGCAGCTCATGGTAACTACTTAATATTCAGTGTGGCACGGTGGAGTGGCCCCGACTTCAGGGCTGGACTCCCTCCCAGGGGTCACCAGATAAATCTACGGGTTATCAGATGATTAATGGATTTGGAAAGTTATGAAAGAATAAGCTAAAGTTTTGTTTCACCGATTTCATATACCTCTGGACTTAGGAATAGTGGTAGTTTCCCCTTTTTTGGACCCAGACAGTTTCATTAGGAGGAGGGGGAATTATTCCTTTACACGTGATCACAAATATAAACTTTGTTAGATATTATATAAGCCCAAAAGGTAGAAAAACTGATTCAATCTAAAACTTTTCCAATCATAACCACACTCTGCATCGTGTAAGTGCATAATGTTGGTTTTAACTCAAAGCAATGGCCGTCAAATAAATACACTGGAGAGAAAAAAGGTAAACCAGATGTCATCTAATTTGCAGTCGTAAAAAGTGATGTATGAATATTTAGAAACCGTATTATTCTCCTGATCTTTTGTTATTTTTCCACACCAGTGCATTTGCAGATAGGATGAAGCAGCTGAGATAAAATAAAAACTCCTTCTCCTTCTGAGAAAACTCAACAGCTCGGTCCTGACAGAGTTAAACTGATGAGAGCGATGTGCCTCTTGTGACACGAGCTGCAGTGAAATTGATAATAATAATGACTTAGCCGGTTGTTGGGGAGGATTGCACCCCCCCCCTAAAATCCTCTCCGTGGTGAAACCCATTTCATTTCCCCCCTCTCCCCGCAGGATGAACCATTTGGCCTATTGGGGGTTTAAGATAAGACGGGGGGCCTATAGCTTATCTCAGTCAACGATAACTGGAGGAACGAAACGACAGAGGGGGGGGGGATTGGAGAATACTCGTTCTATACCTGGTCTCTGCACCCCCGTCCCCCCTCCCCCCTCCCCCTTGTATATTTTCCTCTGCAGCCACAGAACGTGCCGCGGCTCTGAACCACTGCTGGAACTCGTGAGAGAGAGAGAGAGAGGGAGGGAGAGAGAGAGAGAGAGAGAGAGAGAGAGAGAGAGAGAGACGCGGCGTCCCATCTGAAGAGGTCATTTATTTGCGTGGCATGAAACGAGGTGGAGATTAATAGCGACACTAGACACATGTGAGCAAGAGATTAGTCAGAGGCTTTGTCTGAATACTGCAGTGTCAGCAGAAAGGTCACCGGGCTCCACGTAGCCATTTAGCATCGTTACGTTTACTTCCCGCCTCTCGGCCCGGAGGTTTCTGCTCAATGCCGTGTGCCGCGGCGTCCTGTCTCATCTGATGGAAAACAAAGTGTGTGTGTGTGTGTGTGTGTGTTGCGGATCTCGGCTCGTTGTGTCTCTTTGAGCGAATCAAACATCTGGATTGTTTGAGCTCTCCTCATTACTCCTGGTTTAATGTGATGTATACCCTTTCAAAAGGCCAAACTCCCCCCCATCCATCATCACGTGGCCAAGGTTGTTCAACCCGCTCTGATCACAACAGTCGGGAAAGAAAAGAGCAGCGTCCGACGGAAAGGGTTCGATGCCGCTTCGCTTCAACTCGCTGAACGTTTGTCGGCGGCTCCCACACGATGAGATCCGAACATCCATCCCTCAAGGAAACCGGATCATTCTGTGTGGCTGCTTCAAAGAAAGATATAGATATACTTTTTCATATTCTCTGAAAAAGCATCACTATGTAGTCCTTCAAATTAAAAGACGTGTTCCTTAGACGTCTCTTTGAGGAACTCGTCTCCCGACCCTTTCTTCTCACACAGGCGTGATTATGTGAGTGAATTGGGGACAGTGCCAAGAGCGGAGCAAAAACAAATTGGCATCGCACTCCCCGAGACATTTCAAAGCAATCACAGCCGATCTGTTATAATCGCAGCTGTTATTATATTTGTCTGCAACTTCATAACTGTCTCTTTCTAAATCCATCTCCATGCAGATTTGTGATACAGAAGGAAAACGTGCTCCTGACACTCAGCTCGCTGCTGGCGTCCAATCAGAGATGTTCTGTTTTTTTTATAAACATCAAGAAGTCGACGTGGGCTTCAGAAAGAATCTTGATTTTTACAAGCACACATTTAATTAGTTCTAGTTCAGATGGGTTATTGCTCCGCAGGTCTCGCTTCATGTTCTCTATATTTAATAATAACCTTTGCAAACATAAGCTTCAGTGAAGAGCCAATTACTCGACATGCAGAAGAACTACTTAGAATGAAATCCTGAGAGCAAGGGGGACATCTCCGTTATACCTTTTAAAAACTAAATGTCAATGTTACCGCTCATTTTTATCGACCACAAATAAAAATAATTCTTTAGAAACTATGTCGGGGAAAATAGAGCACATGACAAAGTTTGCCAAATGGCTAAAAATTGACTGAGTTCAAGGGCTTCTCACAAACAGACAATAAGATAAAAGGGTGAAACACAAATACTCCACAGTCTGTTAGCAGCAGTTATGATAGTAACACTGAGGTTATGAAAATAGAATCGTTTTTAAATAATTTATGTGGAGTCTCTGTTAATGTTTTTGACCTCGGTGAATTCTCAACAAAATAAAGGTCTGAGGATGTTAATAGTTCTCTTATGACATTTAATTTCCTTCTAACAGCATCTGTACTTATTTACACATCTGAACTATTTCTCTTGCACATTAAATGTTTGCGTTAAATGAGCAGCAGTGGAGATATATTTTATCAATGTCCCTTCGTCCATTTTCTTTACCACGACCACAATCGGGTAATAGAGGCAGTGGGCTAAGTAGAGTAGACCAGTAAACATCTCCCCAGTAATGTTCTCCAGCTCCTCGAGGGCAGATGAGCTGTATCTACAGCCTTTTCTGGATCTGTACTGGGATCAAACCAGTTGGCGAATGTATGATCTGACTGTGTAGCCTCATCCGGGTTCGTTTGACGTGAAGAAAAAACTCTGTTCTTCCTCGGGATGTCCGAGCTCCTCTACCTGTCTATTGTCTAAATCTGAGTCCAGACCCCCTGAGGAGGAACCTCATTGTCCACTTGAATCACGGATATAACTCTCAACTTCCAAAACTGAACAACATAGGTGGGAAGTAAATCGAAAGCTTGACCCTCCGGCTCAGCTCCCTCTTCGATAACACGTCCATATTGTTGCTGCCGCTGCATCGATCTGTCCGTGGATCTCAGGCTCGGTGTAACAGTCCGTTGTGAAGAAGACCTCGGACTTGGAGGTCCTGACTCTCCTTCCAGCCGCTTCACACTCGGCTGCTGACCCTCCTGGTGCAAAGCCAAGGTCACGGCTTAATGGAGCCAACGGAGCAGCATCATCTGCAAAAAGCAGGAAAGGCAACAGGACGCTGCACTTTGAAATCCTGTCCATGAAAATCACACAGAACAGAATCGGCAGGAAGCCAACACCGACTGGAAATCTTCTAAACAACCCTTCAGCGAGCGCCGTGGCTCTCACACCCCACTATCCACATAAGGAACAGATGGCTTCTATAAGTAACCTCTATATCCCATATAACCACCGTGCACCTGTTGTTAAGAATGGGAACCAGAGCCACAGACAGGAAGTCTCCCAATGATCCTTGAGGGACCGTTGGGACACCTTCACTTTTTGTGTTTTTGTTGATCATGAATCTTTGCCCCAAAGTCCTTATAGAACCATCCTGAACTCAAACCTGTTGTTTGTTGTGCACATTTCCCGAGCAGCTCAGAAGTCCTCGGACAGGGGAGCATGTGGCTCCAGGTCTCATTTGGTGTCCTGCTCTCCATGGCTGCACATTATAAAGTCCCAGAGTCGTAGAGTTCCCTGGTTGTTTCCAGGATCCAATCCAAAGACCAAGATACTTTGCTCACAGTCCTTTCTTTCTTGGACTCTCGTGTACAGGTACTGGGGCTTGACAAAATGAAAATTAGGGACTTGGACAATTAATGTGAAGTTGCAAGATTTACAAGAGGTGTTTCTGTGTAAACAAATTCAACGTGAGTAAAAGAAACATCGTAAGCAATGAAGGACTTTTTGCTCCACGTCGATTTTTACCTTGTAAATAGCAGCGGTCAAAAATCTCACCAAGTTTTCTACAAATCCAAATTAAAATATGTGTTCTAACAACCTTATTTTTTACTGGAAACCAGTCCAGAGAGAAAACCACAGACCAAACACAAATACAGGAATCTGTCATGTGAAACAACCTAAACGTTGGTGAATGGTGTGTTCGTGTGGGATCCCGTCACTTTGTTGAAATTAAAAGAGAGAAGCTGATTCCTGAGATGTTTTCGGGCCTTCAAACTCAAAGAGGAGCTACAGATGTGGATCCTTGAGCTCGGCTGATCGTTTCTGTGAACTTATTTTCCGTTGAAGCAAGTTTATTCTGCTGGAGTTTGGCTGTGAGTTCTTTTCATCCAGTGGTGACAGCAGGTGGGCGTCGGTCAGAGTCCAGCCGCTTGCTGCTCGGCCATCAGAAGAAAAAGCTTCTGTTCTCACCTGCTCAGGGCGAGAGGCAACGCTTCCATCAAGAATGAGTTCAAACTCTTTCAGAGGCACTGACACAGTCTGACATTACAGCGTGTGTGTGTGTGTGTGTGTGTGTGTGTGTGTGTGTGTGTGTGTGTGTGTGTGTGTGTGTGACAGAAGTTGCTGATTAGTTTCATCCTTGTTTCCTTCGTGATTAACGTCTCACTCTTGAGGCCTCGTTAGAAGCCGTTCAGTCATTAGTGTCTCGTCAAAACTGAAATGACAAAATTAAATACTTCTCCTCCTTCATCATAACTTACACTGGCTTCATGTTCCAGTTTGCAGACAGAGCTGCTCCAACTCCTGCTGTCATTAATGCTAATTGATCAGAAAGTAATTGGGGAGCTTTAATTAATTTCATTAAGTATAAACTATCAATTTAATATCTGTTCATTCTCATTATCTACACAGAGCAGATAAAACACACAGCTGCAATAAAAAAAAAACACATAAATAATTAAGATTTACAAAGAGGACACAGGATCTGGTAAAATGGAGCAGATCATAAAAACAAGTAAAAATAGATTCCCAACAGATTTTTAAGACAATTTAAATCAGGGTTCTGAGTTTGTAGAATTAAGTTCCTCTCACAGAGGGAGTTCCACAGCAGCAGGACTCGAGCAAAAAGTTTCTTTCATTAACAAACAACTGCAGGGACGATGAGGACGGGACAACCTGAGGGACGCAGGCAGCAGCTGTGTCCTCCTGGGGCACAAAGAAAGTGTAGTAGCAGGCCACAACCAGCAGGGGATCAATGCAGTGTGGGCCTACTATGGTTGAATATCTTTCAAAGTTTGGAAGAAGAGTTTTGAAAGCAGCTGGAGATGAGATACAGATGTGTGGTAGTGCTCTGATGCAGAGATTCAATGTCAATGTTGTCGTTGCATGTGTGTTGACAACACAAATGCATTTACACTTGTGTTCTATGTGATTGTGTTGTTTCCCTGATGACATCATAATGTGGTTCAGCCAATCAGTTCAGAATCTTGTCTCGGTGCATCTTGGGTACATTCACACCTGCACCATCACGTGGTCAAACACTATCCAATGGGAATGGAGGCGCCCAGAACACACTTGAATATCTGGTGCAGTTGGTGAAATGGTTTTTAAGGTATTTATAATAATATCATGGTCAACTGGATTAAATACAGAACTTAAATATAACAAAACAGCAGCAGCAGAAACTACAGTGAGCTTCAGGTCTGAGAGTTATTTTAATAAAAAGCTGTTTCTCTGCTGCACCAGGCACAAAACTCCTTATGGAAATTTAAAAAAAAAATAAAGAATACTATTCATATGTGAAAGAGCTCTTTTCTAAAATGTTTGGCTTAAAAAAAGGTTGAGATTTGAAATCTGTTAAAAAAGAGGAGGGTCATGTTGAGAAGCAGAACTGAGCCAGTGGAGAATTTGTGGCTGTGAAACAAATCCTTGAGAAATCATGTTATGATATTATCTAATTGATAAGTGCATGCATGAAACTAAGTGTTTAACTCGTCTTATTGAACAAGGAAACTTGAATGAATTGTGATATGAAAGGATTCAGCACAGATTTAAGGTTTAAGATGGAACCTGATATTATTAATTATTTGATGAAATGACTGAGAAACATGCGTCACTGGATCCGTCTTAAGGAAATCGAAGCTTTACCACTGAGTTTATTGCTCTAAATAAAACCCGGTGGTTGTGGCTGCTGCTCCTTATTAAATTTGAGAAATATGAACACCTCGCTTCTTTCCCATAAAATAAAATGCCTTTATATTTCAGTGCACCTCTCCTTTCAGTGACTTATCTGACTCTGCAGAGCTTTTCAGATGCGATGCACACGTCTCCTCTGGAAACTCAACGAGCGGCGTCTCAAAGCTGAACTGTTTTCACCGAGTGTCACACAAAGGAAACACGGAGTCGGCTGATTCCCATGCACGGTGCGCGCCGCCTGTTGAGGCCAGTGAGGAGGTGCTGGAGAGAAGAAATCTCCCACTGAACAGCTTGAGCTTGAACTGGTTTGTGGAATAACTCTATGCACAGTGTGAGAAAAGGCGCCGGTGAATCCAGTGTCAGCTCAGAAAGCTCAGGCGCCCTGAGCAAACGCTTTCTGCAAAACACACGAGGAATAATGCATGACGGACGCCAGCTCGGGCTTTATTGATCCGATTGTTGTGTGCATTGGTTTTTCGAGTTTGGCTGCAGTTCAGCTGCGTTTGACTCGTCTGTTTATTTCCCTTTAATAACATGTGCTGCGTTTCTTTTTTCTTTTGTACATGAAAGTAGAAAAGCACAGGAGCTTAAAAGCTGTGAGACGGAGATATGGAGGAAGAAAAGTCTTTTATTCTGAAGGATTCAAAGCATTATTCAAGTTCTCTGTAAAACAGCAAAGTCCTATCAGGGCTGATCACATGGGGACATGGACAGACATATGTGATGTCCGCCTCACCGGATGTAGGCAGCGGGTAGGAGCCCCCCAGCCCCCCCCCCTCCTGCTGCTGCCCTGTTACTCCATGGTTTTTAATTCCCTGACTCTCAACAGGAGCCGAGCTGGAAACCTACGCACAGAAAACACCAGGTTTTGATGAGGAAGTAAATCTGGGCTTTTGCAAAGTCCACCTCATCTGTCCTCTGTGTGGAACCGGACATTTTAATGATCGGATCGCCCCCCCCCCCCCCCCCCCCCCCCGTGTGCAAAACATGTCCTCCCACCCGACACGGTGGTACAGCGGGAGGATAATGGCTGCACGGTGCTGACACAGCGCCCAGGAGACAGGTCTGGCTATATATGCGACACAGATTATAATCAATGAGGCACAAGGGATTCATATAAGCAGCACTCATAGCCGGGGTCAGGTCGATGAGTTGTCAGAGGTCAGAAGAGGAAAAGGAAAATGCAACTTCACCATTTGTTCCTTATTGTAAAAGCAATATTCTGTGTTTGAGGAACGACCTGATTTCTGGCTCCATCTTTGACTTCATCCATCTCCATGTACACGACGCAGCCACTGAGGGAAAGTATCTGTCGTCTGTGTCGTGCACGATACCTACTTTTATTTTTCTGGACGTCTTTTCACCGGGTTTCTCTCTCTTTTTTCTTCTTCTCTCTCACTCCATCAGTTCACTCTCACTTCAGCTCGCTCTCTATCAGCGGCGGTCCAGGGATTCCTTACATTGCAAAAAAGCAGAGAGTGACATTGATTCAATTTACGTCTCTCGCTCTCTCGGAGGATGTTTGATATGATATTGATGTATATATATAAAATTCAGAGAGGGTGAATTTGCCTCTTTCAGACTCATGTGCTGTGAATTCAGTACGAAGGTGAAGGACATGAGGAAATAACCTTTTTTTACAAAGAACAAAAGTCTAATAAATAATTTCAAATAGCAAATGTGCCATTATTACAAATGACTTCATTTTCATTCTGATTCTGACGTTGGTGCTCTGGTGTTTGTGTGCAGGGAGTTCGGGAGATGGAAGGTGAACAACCTGGCTGTGGAGAGGAGAGACTTCCTGGAGTCTCCCATGCCTCTGACGCCCGAGTTCATCAGGAACATCCGACTCCTGGGACGCCGGCCCTCCACCCAGATGGTCACTGACAACCTGATCAGGAAGTACGGCACCCACTTCCTGTTGTCAGCTACACTGGGAGGTAAACAAGCATTGGACTATAAGAGTCTAAAATTCAATCCTAAGAATTTGTGTCCGTCTTACAACTTTTGAAAATGAAATTAACTGCTCAGAAATTGGTTTTGAGAAGAAAAACCATCGTGCAACTGATCCTGATCATCTTCAAACCCCCTGCTGGTAATTATCTAGTCTGCTCGGTTAAGCTCTGGGACAAACGATGGAATCCTGCTGTTTCTGTCGTATAAATATAACAGCGTGGTGTTCTGAGGGTTATTCTGTAAACGCTCTTTAATTTTGGAAAAGTTGAATTATCCTGGGACCCAAAAATCCCTTCATATCAATCGTACCGGACATGATCCCAGTGCTGAACTGAACTCTGAGCACACATGTTGGTTCTTGCACATCGATGTACTGCATACATTTGTTTATGCCGTCTTTTTTACTGGCAATAATAAACACTCTTTCATTTCATAAACCGGGGAACTGACAAACTCATTACAGCTCAGCATGTCTCCAATTTGCAGCTACAATAGTGGCAGATTCTAAATCCGTTGTATTTTTGGAACAACAGATCCCTGATTGGCCGACAGACGCAGACAGAAGCATTTCTATTTTTTTTATTTTTGTCAGTGAGCGACCGTCAGTTTTTCCAGGTGAAATAAAACCGCTGCTGGCGGATTTAATCAACTGTAACCAGACGGATAATTAAGATGAATTCTGTGAGTTGGATGAAAACTCTCTCTCTGTCTCTCTCTCTCTCTCTCTCTCTCTCTCTCTCTCTCTCTCTCTCTCTCTCTCTCTCTCTCTCCCCTTGATTTTTAAACGTTTCAACGAACTCGACAGAAAATGAGAATTCAGCAGAAAGGTCTTCATGCATGATGATCTTGCAACGTCAGTGCAGCGATGATACAACTACAGAGTCTCAGGTGATGATCCTCGTATGAAATTAAGAAGCAGGTTCATAGTCAGAGCTGCTTCTGCCAGATATAGTGTTTTAGATCATTAGAAGGAAAACACGTCCTCAGGAATCACTTCCCCCCGATGACATTGGCTTCAGTAAAGTCCACAGTTTGTGTTGATGAAAGGTTTTAGAGTCGGCTCTTCTCTGGGAAACAGATGGACGTGGAGCAGGAACTCGGTCATAGTAAGTAGCTGCATAACAGACTGCAGCAGAATAATACTCCACCGGCGGCACAGAAATCCCTCTTCAGAGATGTGTGAATACCTGCAAACGCCTGTGTACTGTAAACACACCGCTCCCACCACCAATCACAGTAACCCAGTTCTCCCTGTTTCTGCAGCGTGATGAATGGACGAGCGCTAATGGTCGTCTGAGCGGAGAGAGAGAAACAAACTCATTTAAGATGCCGGATTGGCCCAGAGCAGATCTTCTCTCAAAGAGCAACACTTGCCAATTACTTCAGACCCGACTCCTTTGTTAGGAAAGGTTTAGTGTGAGTGGATGCATATAATGCAGTCCCCCCCCCCCCCCCCCCGGCTGCAGCCCTGCACGCTGGCTCCCGGCCACAAACAGGAGAATGAGGAGTTTGTCTTGGGCTGCAGCCAGAGATGTGCCTCCGTGGTTCTGAATGGATTGCCTGCGTGTTCAGAGACACATGGACTTAATGTAATTAATAAATAGATTGTGATATTAAGAGGCCGCCCTTCAGCAGCCGGGGGGGAAAGACAGACCGTCGGCAGAAAAATGTCCCCGAAGCATTAACGCTGCGTTACGATGAGAAATGGAATGTGCACTCAGAGCAAAGTGTGTCTGTGTGTGTCTGTGTGTGTGTGTGTGTGTGTGTGTGTGTGTGTGTGTGTGTGTGTGTGTGCTGCACCGAGGCTCCTGCTCTTATGAGGGGCTGATAGCTGTGATCAGAGGGGGCTGGTAGAGGGAGTGATGTCCTGACTGAGGTCAAATATCTTTGTGCTTCACAGGAAAAGCTCGGGCTGAGCTGCTTCCACCTGGGATTCGGTCTCCGAGCAGAGCAGGTGGCAGGTTGTTTTAAAAACCACGGAAAAGAGCTAAATCGTAGTGAAATTGGGAGAAAATGAGCAACGTGCTGGTTTGAGAAGTTTTCCAGATGCAAACTCAGGCTCAGAAAATCTGAGTAAAAAATAAGATCTGACACAATTTAACACCCGATTTGAGGGAAGTGCATCGTTTCAACTCCTCAGCAACGAGAGCTTAGAAGCAAAGATACTGACAAACACCGAAAGTCACTCAAGATGTCTACGCTTTGATTTCATGTCAGAGTCGTGCAGCTCAGCAGTTCACTGAGTTTATCCTCTGAAGCCCTTTAATGGCGGCAGGTGATGTGACCACACTCCCTTCTCCCCCCCGTGCAGGAGAGGAGGCCTTGACGATCTTCGTGGACAAGAGGAAGCTGAGTAAGAAAGCGGAGGTGAGCGATTACTCGGGCAACTCCTCCGCCGTGACGCTGGAGGCTCTGCACCAGCTGGCCGCCTCCTACTTCATCGACAGGGAGAGCACCCTGCGCAAGCTGCACCACATCCAGATCGCCTCCACCGCCATCAAGGTAACGCCTCTGTTCCCGAGACGCAACCCAAGGTCACACACACCGAATTATAGAAAGATTCTGTTTACTTCTGATTCTCCGTGATTCATCAATCTCCTCAAAGTCACTTCATCCCAGCAGATGAAAACCAGTCGGTGTGAAGCAGGAAGGTTCATCCTCCTGGCAGATCTGTGTCTCCATCTTTCATCCGCAGTCAATCCTCTACTTCTGTTTTAAAGGTTTTAACTGGTTATAAAACAATCTGCTTTTCATGTTGCTGCCTCTTTATGACCCACATCAGAACAAGGAGACGATCAGGGAGTAAATCCTCTTTGTCTGTGGTCAGGCCTGAAACCATTATCCTGTGTTGCTAAGCTACACACTTTGCTAATTATAATATTGAGCTAATAACCAGAGCAAAGTCACATCATTAGTTCTTATGAGGCAGGTTGATCTCCAGGAAGCACAGAAGAGAAGAAACCGAAATTAACTTTGAAAGATCAGTGGCTACTCAGTAAAATAAGTTGATTAAGGCAAAGTCGGGACGTGAATAGAGCCGATCAAACAGTATTAGTCCAAATAAATCAAGTATTTTATGAATAATATCAACAAAGGTCTGGAATAGTACGTTCATGTGTCTCCTCCCCTTTACATCTCACTGGTTTTGATAGTAAACATGAACGTTGACAGTAATGGTTCATGATTTCTTCAGTTTTAATATTCAGGATTCACCTCAGTGCCAAGAGAAGCTTCTTCAGAAACCCCTTCGCTGCATTAAATATGAATTACCTTTGGGAGAAGTGATGTGAGTTTCTGTCCCCATACTTTTTCTTATCTTCTATTTATGAAGAAATATTGAAATACTGTCACAATAAGATCAGATAAGAAAGATAATCCTTTAGTGGAGGAGTGTGGAACCTGACAGCAGCAAGAGGCAGAAATAGACATCAGTAAAGTAAAGTTATAATAAGAAGCATACTTATAAATGTGGGAGAACATATGTGCAGTGAATGGGATTATATATTGAAGGTGAGTTTCACTGACAGAAATGAAGATCGCACAGATACTGAGTGCAAAACCTGAGTTATGCAGAATATAGTATAGAACAGTAGAGAGTAGATCTGTAATCATCCACGACACCTCGGTACAGACAGTATTTAATGATGATACCAGCAGATCCAGGACTCAAGATTAAATGTATTGTTGTTTTGTGACATAACAAATTTAAGAAGTTGCCAAGTTGAGAAATCAGACAAATATTAAATAACAAAATAATATACAGTGAACTTGTGAAGAGAGTGTGAAATTGTGTTGACACATTGTTATAAATCCTTTCATAAAAAACACTTAATAGATTTTAATTGTAACTTAAACTTGCACCACGTGGTTTTATGCGTTATAACAATCGTCAACACTGTCCTTGTAATAATCAAATCATAACAGAGAGGCCGAGCAGAGACGATGCTTCTTATCAGCCTGTGTGTTATGAGATATGATCTCCAGCTCCAGGAAGCACACAGAGTTTAGGGTGAAGCAGCTTGACGAGCACATACGGTGACAAGAGGACGATGAATGAATCAGGTGAAACTCGGCTCAGATCTCAGGTCTGTGCTTCCGGCTGTCGCCTGCAGGTTGCACGGGGTTAACGGGGTGACGGAGGCAGGAGATGACCCTCCTCTACACCTCCTCTACACCTCCTCTACACCTCCTCTACACCTCCTCTCATTCCTCCTCTACACCTCCTCTCATTCCTCCTCTATACACCTCCTCTCATTCCTCCTCTACACCTCCTCTCATTCTTCCTCTATACACCTCCTCTCATTCCTCCTCTACACCTCTTCTCATTCCTCCTCTACACCTCCTCTCATTCCTCCTCTACACCTCCTCTCATTCCTCCTCTACACCTCCTCTCATTCCTCCTCTACACCTCCTCTCATTCCTCCTCTACACCTCTTCTCATTCCTCCTCTACACCTCCTCTCATTCCTCCTCTACACCTCCTCTCATTCCTCCTCTATACACCTCCTCTCATTCCTCCTCTATACACCTCCTCTCATTCCTCCTCTACACCTCCTCTCATTCCTCCTCTACACCTCTTCTCATTCCTCCTCTACACCTCCTCTCATTCCTCCTCTACACCTCCTCTCATTCCTCCTCTACACCTCCTCTCATTCCTCCTCTACACCTCCTCTCATTCCTCCCTGTACTTATAATCAAAGCTCTGTCCTCTCGCTGCCGTGCATTGTGTGCAGGGGGGGGGGGGGGGGGCACCTCTTCCACAGCTGAGGTGCAGAGGCTGATGCTTTTGTCTGTTTCATTTCTTGGGGAATTAGAGGGTTTTTCTTTTTGTAGCCAGAGAAAAGGAACCGAGGAGGTGGAGAAAGGAAATTGAAAATTAAATCAAATAACATATTGTTATTTTGGATTAAATGAGTAAATGAGGTGAATTTACCATCGTCTCTTTTCCAAACACTTTCTTAGTACGAATGTTTGTATTGATCGACTTTTGCTGCTTTTAATTGAATAATACGAATACAAATACACATGCATATCATATTGCCAGCAGTAGAAAGTAACATGGAAGAAGTGTTTTTGCTGTTTGCAGATAACCTACTGTTTAGTTTAGTTTCAGTTTTAGTTTAAAAAGTCGTTCACTCTTCAGAACCAGTTCTTATTCTCTTCCATTCCTTCATTTCTTTGTCCCTTAACGAAGCTGCAGAAGCTTCTCAGCAGAATAAAGTGTCAGGCACCACAGGGAGGGGGGGGGGGGGGGGGGGGGGAAGCATGAAATCATCAGCGTGGACGATGAGACACTAACTTGGACACCTCGGCTCTACTTTCATTATGGAAATGTTGTTCCAAACTGTCACACTGCAGCAGCGGCGGTGGTGCCGGCATCTCACTCTGACGGCCCAGCAGAACCCCCCCCCCCCCCCCCCCCCCCCAGTGCGACTTTGGCGAGTGCTGCTCACAAGTCGTCAAAAGCACATTGTGAGTCCGTTTTGGAGCATTTTCATAATTGTCAGATGACTCCGGCGTATGTTTCAGGTGATGCTGCGTTCAGGTAATCTAACACAATACTGGATTCACCATGTGTTACACAGGGTTTACACGTGGTGTACGGTGTGTGATGTGTCATGAATGATGTGCACAGTATAGCCAGAAGATTACCCTTGTAATGCTTTAACAGAAATATGGTTTCATACAGGACGTAGGAGGAGAATAAGTGGAGCACCAGGACATTTGCATTGAGTCCACATGACAGAGAATACAGAACACCTAATGAGCCACTGAGGTTTTCAATGAGCATGGACAGCAACACACACAAGAAAAGGCCCGACACTAATCAGCCGGGCCCACGAGAGCCATCTCACGCTGCAACATCCATTACAGAAGAACTGCTCCAGGGATCCTCGGGCCAGGCTTCCCACTGCATCACTTATTAGACCATCCTCTGCTGTGACATGTCCTCATCAGAGGACCGGGGCCCCGCTGAGAGACAAGGTCATTTGTGAATTGTTTTGATTTGTATCACAGTTTTTTTACAAACACCCCCCCACCACCACCACCACCACCACACCCCCCAGAGTCAATGTGTGAAATCCACATCGTTTCTTCTCTGGGTGACCGAGGCCAAGCGCCGCTGCAGCTCTTTAACAAAGTATCACTGAGTTAATGCTCATCCAACATCACACTCACCCTTAGATGATGGTAATCCTGCACCAGTGCAGCCATTTCAACTGGGCTCTTTCTTTTTCGGAGTATTTCACACGTGCATAATCAGCTGTGAACGGAGCTTGATGGAAATGAAATGACTCTTCATTCTCTAAGCCATCTTTAGGTTTTGTGACTTTACAGTCATTGCCCCAGTCGTGACTCCATGATGGTGATAGAGTCGCTGGGAGACGTGTTCACATCTTTGCTTAAGCATCATGTGAAATATCAAGGCTGGAGTCACCAGCTAATGGAGCCTGAGGCTGAAATGAGCTCCGGGCCGCGAATTCAAAACTCATCCGCTTCTTTTTTTTAGTTATGAGCCACACGAGGAATCATACATGAAGCTGGATGGTCAAATCAGGTGAAGCCTATTTGAGCATGAGTTACCATTAATTAAATCTGCTGCTGATGCAAGAAATTATTAATGGTTGATGTGGAACAAAACAAATGTTTAGTTCCTGTTGGGTTTTTAAACATGTCTTACATCTGACACCACTTTTCCAACGTTATCATTAACATTACAAACACGTAAGGTTCAGTACGTCAGCTCTTTATAGCACTAAATTAAAAAATAACGTTATCTACAATATATTTACTCATTTAAATAGAAGTAGAAAACATAGTTACAAACTTATACTAGTACTCTATGTTGTACTACCATGTAAATAAACTCTTTATATGCAATCCAAACAATTTAAAATGCACAAGAACAAAGAAAACATGGAAGTACTTTAAAGTAAATTTCATTTTTCTACCATGAACCAGAAAACCTTAGTTCCATTGTTTTCCTGTTTTCAGAGCTTCAGTATTAAAATCTGTTCATAGGAAAAAGTCCTGTTCACTACTGATCAATATTTATATGATATCACAAGACAGCAGTTTTCATCCGTTTCCCTTGTTTCTTCATTTGACGCCAGTTTAATTAAAAAATGCTTAGAAATCAGTAGAGTTCAAACGAGATAAATAAACAAGTTTGTGAGATTGTTGACATCTATAATCGCAAATCCAAATGAAAACAATACAGATCTGAAGACGTTTACTGGGATAATTATGTTTCTAATCATCTGAAAACAAGGCAAATATTTCTGTTTGTGTCAAAGTGAACATTTAGCAGATTTCCATGCAGTTGAGCAGAGGCGCTCAATATTTAAATACAACTTAGAAAAACTGAGGTAATATAATCCACTCAGAAAACCAAACACATCTTCACATCCTGGAGAACGATGAGTCAAGAGAAGCTCAAGTCCCCTGAAAAGGCAGCACTCTGCAGAAAAGACGTCCCGGTGCCGCACAAACACTCCAGATCCCTGAGCAGCCTGGAGTGGAGGGAAGTGATCATTAGGAGGCTCGCTGGCTCTCGAGCAGGATGATGCCGCTCACCGCCTCCCGGTGACACGCGTCAGCCGTCACAGGGAGAAGTAGAGGCTCAGCAGACAGCCGCGGTAATTAAGGTTAAACCAACAAACGCAATCAACGTCCAATCAGCCGGTATTGTGGCAAATGGCGGTGCCTGAAGGAGACTGTGTTCGTTTCCTGTGTCCTCGGGAGGTGTTTGGTGGAGGGAACTTGAGATGTTCTGCATTTGAACAAGCTTTGCATGACTGTGGGAAGGTTTTAAAGTACATACTGGTTTCACTTTTGAAATGTGACCAATCCAAGTATACTCCAAAAGACAACTCTTAAAACTTTCATCCACAACGAATCTGTTGCCACATCTGTAAATCCTGTACAAGTGATTAAAATCAGAAAAGTGAAGAAGGTGGGATAAGAACCACCGACAATGACAAACAACCCTCAGGAGAGTTTGATCCAAGTCCTTTCTATCAACATGGATGAGGCAGGGTTCATGACCTATGCTGCAGTCAGCCACCAGGGGGCGATCAAGAGGATTTGGCTTCACTTTAAGGGTGCTGTCATATTAATATGCAGTCTCTAGTACTTAGTGCACACAATGCATCATTTCCTCATTCACACAATGACACATTGGCTTGAAACCACTTTTTGTTGTCCACAGTATAATCTGAAGTGTTTTAACAACATAATTCAAGTACTGATACATTTCAAGAAGGAACATTTATCAGTGAAATACTTTGATTTACGTCTACTCGTGCGTATGTTGGATCATCATCAAGTACAAAGTGGTGTTTGCAAAAACATATTTTGTATCTGTCATCAGCTCAGACACAAACACAAAGACAACACATTTCATCTCCCACATCAAAACCCATCAGACAGAAATTTAACTGGAAACATTACGGGCAGTTTCCGCCTCCTCCTAATCTTCCTCTTCTCTCAGCCTGATTACTTTTCTCCCTCAGAGGTGGAGGCTTGAGATCCAGTAAAACAACGACGCCTCGGCTTTCATTAAGGAAAGCTATCGTTGTAATCATTTTGATTCATAAACAAGAGTTGAAAGCTGTAAAAGATGCTTGAGAGGGAGCGAGAGTATTGATTGAAGGGAGAGATTAGAAATGAATGACCCGTGTGTCCCAGATTGAATAATCAATTTGAATTAATATCAATTTCACAGTGCAGCTGCTCTGTAACAGGTTTTGGTGCCGTTCATTTGTCAAGCTCTCGGGAGAACCCCCCCCCCCCCCCCCCCCGAACTGAACCGACTGTGCTGGAGGAATCAGAGCCTCCCCCGTTTCCCACCACAGGTTGCTAACCTGAGTCCCACTGACCTGTAACTAGAACCAGTCGTTGTTCTATCTTCAGATGAGGAGAATATCAAACCCTAGTATTGATGCCTCATGTGACAAGTCCTCCTGGCAGAGCTGGGACAGTGGAGAGGCTGGGGGGGACAGAGTGTTCCTATTAGGCCTTGAATACATCATGAAACCATCCATCATTCCAGTTTTACTCCAGATGACAATGATGAGGTGCTCCAGTGTGTGTCTGTGTGTGTGTGTGTGTGTGTGTGTGCACCTGCACCTGCAAGCTGTGGAGAGGTGCAAGTGATATTTCAAATCCTAATGGAGCGGACGGGGTGATTGCTCCGTGAGAACAGGATAGTGACATCTCTATAGGTGTGCCCTTATCAGGAAAATAATAAGGCAATTTTCAAGAGAGGAATTAGACGTGGAGACTGTCAAAAAAAGGTCTGAGCCAATCGAACCGAAGAGGATGCTCATTAGAGAGCTGCAATTTGCATATATTGCATGTCAGACATATTGGCAAAAATGTCAAAAACTAAATCAAAAAAGCCGTTCCAGTGCATCCGCTGGAATTGCTCCTTGATCAGAGTGAATCAATCTGACAGGTCGGTGACATTATGGTTATCTGGTGGAAATAAATCACGGTGTAGACATTCATCAGACGCAGCAGGAGTTCAAGTCCCCCCCCCCCCCCCCCAGATTGCACCAGAGAGGGAAGTCAGAGAGAAAAACAAAAAAAGAGTTCAATCAATTCCTGTTCTCTGAAAAAAAAACAATTCTGATCCACACGAATGTAAAAATCGACACGGTCCAGGAAGTACGCAGACAATCATGAGTCTGTGAGAGCCGAAAAAAAAAAAAAAAAAAAGCTTTACACAGAATCTGTGAAAGTGCTTCTCTGCCTCCCATCATCCCCGAGCCCACCACTTAACCAGCTCTGGATGAATTGGTAAATGGGCCAAAGCCTATCATTGCCGCGGTGCTGATCGAGTAATCTCTCGTAGGTTCGTCCTCAGACCTCGGCTCCAGTTTGTTTTCCTCCAGTCGTCTCAGCGGTTAACTTTCTAAAGTGCACGAGGAGGAGACTTGTGATGGATCCGCTCTGTCTCGCGTGGCTCCGAGTCGCCTGGCAGATCCCCGTCATCCTCTCGTTGAGCCGCGAGCCGGAGGGCCCGTGATGTCAAGTGCCTCTGACACGCCAGACAGATGATGCTCTAAGCCCCCCCCCCCGCTCCAGAATATTAGGAGGGAACGCCGCAGATGGATGGATGGATGGATGGATGGATGGATGGATGGATGGATGGATGGATGGATGGATGGATGGATGGATGGATGGATGGCGGGCTGGTGCCGGCACAGACACAGGGATCCTAATAGAGCTGTTCTGATCATCACCATCAACATCTCGCCGTCCTCACGTTCACGTCCAGCGGTTTCAGAAAGTGAGTGGGGGGGGGGGGGGGGGGGGCAGTGGGAGCACCTTATCGTCTGTGCAGGCGCTGGCTCCTTTCAAGACTTACAAGCATTAATTAAGAATCCATTATGAGCCCAAATCCATCAGAAACGTGGACATTATGCAGAGCGACAACCCATTATTCCAGCCGGTGTTGTGCTTTGTATGCATGAGTTATAACAATTTCTGCTGGGTTTATGAAAAATTAAAAAAAATAGGCAGCAAAGCCATCTGTTTGTTGTGGGTCCGGACGCGGAGTGAATATTGATGAGGGCGCCGGTCGTTCCCGGTAATGTGTCACAGCTCACAGCTCCATCAGAGAGGCCAGAGCGACAGGAAGTCACGTGACTCGGGTCATTGAGATCAAATCGAATCCGACGGATCCGGATTTTGCAGAACTGGAGAGATCAGAAGCTTCTTGCCGTCAGGAGACCGGTTTTCAGAAGCACCTGGAATGTCCATGCAACATTCCCGTCAGACCCACAATGCAACGTTCACAGAGGGTATTGATGTTTCCTCACCTGTGTGGGCAGAGCGTTCACATCCAGGCATCGGGTCAGTGAGAGATGTGAAAGAATTCCATGTGTCTATTCACAGACCGGTCATTTTCTATTCTAACAGGATGAATCCCGAGCTCGTCTCACTCTGACCTGTGGATATAATGGATTCTGGCTGTGGAAGGTTATTATTGAATGTAAATGCTCATAGAGAAGGTATTTTTCACCAGGTTTTTTAATGTCACGTCTTAATTTCAAGTTGACATTATTGCAAAGGTGTCCTGGTTTTGTCTTTAGAGTGTTTAGTTTCCGTCTCTTTTTGAAGAGTGTTTTCAGTTTATTAGAACCTCCTTGTGTTTCATGATTATCCCTGTGTTTATGTTGTTTATGAGTTGTGTCTGTGCCCACTCCCTGTGTTCTGTGATTGCCTGCACCAGTCCTCATGTGTTCCACAATGGCCCATGCCTTCCCTCTGTGTGTATAAGTCTCTGTGCTTCCCCTTGTCCTTGTCGGTTCGTTGTCTTAATGCCTGTCGTTATTCTTCGTCTCCTGTGCTTGTTCTCGTCTTCTCATAAGCTTCCTGCTTCAGTTTTGACATTTTGGAGATCAATGTTTTTTATTGTTATTTTTCTGTTGGACATTTACCAATTAAAAGGACACTTATAGTTTAAACTCTCCGTCCTGGGTCCATCTGCCTAACTCAACCCTGACAATAGGAGACCACGTGAAACGTTTCAGAAGCTTCAGACCTCGAAAGGACTTTGTCACTGAAGGACTCGTTTATTCAAAGTGATTATAGAAACATCCCCTTTGAATGTGAACAGCTGAAAGGTCCAATTGATTCATAAATAAATCAGCCGAGAGGTCAAATGAGAGACGCACAGGGCGCCTGCAGAGTTCCAACACGTCCTCTCGCGGTTTGCACGGCTCCTTCTAATCTCCAGCCTCCGCACCAAAGCAGTGAAACACACAGAAAACAAGATTCATCTGAAATCCCTCTAAGCCTTTATCGAATAAATGCTCATACACAATGAACCCGGCGCACTGGAACAGATGCAAACAAGGGCTTCAAAAACATCACATGTACACACACACACACAAACACACACACAGCTCGAATCCTCAGGGAGCGAGGGCGGCCCTGCAAATGTTCATGGTTAAATGCAGAATTTAAATTCACGTTAGAGAGAGCGGACTGGAAAACAAACATCACCCTCCTTCATGAAGATGCTCTTCCGGCGGCATTGACACAAATGTTATTGGTGCTTAAGGTTTGCATTAGACAGGAGGTGATGTTCCTCGGAGGCCACGTCACGAGGCAAATTCCCCTGAAGTCCACCCGGCATAAAGACAAAGAAACAAATCACCAAGTCTACATTTAATGTCAAAATGTCACGAGTATTGTGATTGCTTTTGGAATTACCGACCCAGTGGAAGCCTGATTAAGGTTAATTGCTCCCCGGCGTGCTGTGAGCGAGCTTGACCGATGTACGTTCAGGTTCACGCCCACCGGTGAGGAGTGATGTCTCTGTGGGAGCTGACAGGAGGGACGGCAGATGAGAGGTAAGGTGAGAGCCGTCCATCACGGGTTTGATCCCTGTATTCTTTACAGTTACCTGGTGGAGGTAAATATTAGCAGGTGTTGACCTGAGACGCACCCTGCAGGTCAGCGGGGGGGTCATTTATTCTCGTTTTCTCCCACGTCTCCTACGTAAAGATTCAATTACTTCTTCCATGACTCAAAACCTTCTCATCCAGGCCTCTCGGGATCTCCCAACTCGCACAGCAGAAGAAGAGCATCAGGCACAGACAGGGTAAATAACAACAAATTCAAATCTGGTCATTTGATTTACAGGCCGGGGGAAATTTAATGATCATGAAATATTCAGAGAGCGTGCCCTGGATTTTGTGGATTCATGTGAACATTCTCTCCAGCGCTACTTCTCATACAAAGACTTCCACTCAATTGAATCCCACTGTTTAGGATCGAGACTTCCTTCTCTCTTGGTGAGAATAGAATTTGAAGATGAAGAAGATGAGGAAGCCAAAGGAGATGAAGGTCATCACCCCCGAGCCATGACAATTAACTGTAAAGATGGATAATATGACAGATCCCCTAAAGTGGAGCCAAAGAATCTGGATCACCCCCTGGTGGCTGTCTGATTAAGATTAAGATTAAGATGCATTTATTCGTCCCAAACACATGCACAGTCATGCAAAGGCACACTCATGCAGGTAGGGAAATTTAACCTCTGCTTTTGACCCATCTGGTGCAGGACACACAGAGCAGTGAGCGACCATGTACGGCGCTCGGGGAGCAGATGTTGGGGGAGTAAGGTGCCTTGCTCAGGGGCACTAGACAGGGTAGGGAGACTCTTGGATTTTTGGACAGATCAATCCAGGTTCGTCTTTTGTTGTCTCTCCGTGGAGTCGAACCGGAGTCGAACCAGAGACCTTCTCTGCCCATAGTCCAAGTTTCTGCCACTAGTCCACCGCCTCACCGCCACCGTCTGCAGTATAGCTCATCAACCCTTCCTCCTCCTGGTTAGCAAATGGGACATGAACCCATCGAACATCAAAATACACGTCTTCTTTTTCCTCAGAGATGGTTTCTGTCACTAAACAGTTATTATCATATTGACATTTCTGCTTTTTCCCATCCATGAACGAATGGGACTGGCTCATGACTGGTTGAGCCCAACTCTCACCCGCTGCTCCAGGCGAGAAACGTAGAAAACTTACCAACTGTATCTGTTGTTCTGATAAACTTTCATAATCACCAAAAAACTGAACAACAAATTAAATGTACCAACTTGAATCGTTTGTGCTGCTGCCATCCAGTTACTGGATTTACCCCCAATTGTTTTGCGTGACTTATTTGCTGCATTTTAAATTTGCTGCGTCTTATAAAAGTCATTTTATGAGAAAACTCACCTTCATCTCTTCCCATATATGTTCATAGAGACCTTTCTTTTCAGATTATAAATCACTGCCTGCTGCAGACTGTAATAAACAACTGGGATCCCAGTATTCAGGAACTGTGGCCTCTTCAAAAGTGACAAATTATGAATTTGACTTTCAAATTCTTGTATTTCGCCAACTCGTGGTGTTGTTTGCACTTTTTGGAGGTGAATAATGTGACATTTGAAAATTAAACATCTTCCTCTGATGCAGAATTCATGAGCAACAAAGACAACGCGTTCTCCAACTTGCACGGAAACAAAAAAAATATGAATAAGAAAAGTCAGTCGGAGGTAAACGGTTCCTCAAGGGGAATAAAACCCAGCGACAGCGACGCCTCCGCTGGCTTTAAAAGATAATGAGGAACACGGCGACATTGCTCATAAGCTGCTCAGAGATTTTCTTTAAATTATTCTTTCCTCACATCTGACTTTGTCCATAAAAGCACAATTTGTCTCTCTCTCTGCGTGAGTTGAATGTTTTTGATCAGGGGATGACAGATGGGTCACTTATTTACGATATCTGTCGTCGCAGCACCGACAGAAGCCACAGCAAAAATTCTTCTGGTAGAAAAACACAAAAGGTTTAGAGATTCCTCTCCTCAAAGGGAACTGGTTAAGCCTCATTTCCATTTGAAAGTTTTATTTTCCAGGAAGTCACTATACTGGGTTTTTAGAGGCTCTTAAACAGAATACACCATCAGACGCTGGAGGAAGTTCTGTGTGACTTTAAATTACAAATTCTCTGACACATGTTTCACGATGAACAGTAGTTGGATCTTCAGAAAGAGAAACAACAATAACCAGTCACAGGGATGTTTGTTAGCTACAGGAGTTTAAAAATGAATCTTTAAATGAGTAATGATAGTAGTTATGTTATATTTTCAAGACTAAATAATATTCTTCAAGCGCATCTATTTAATTCAGAGACATTTTGCAGTGATGTTGGGATGGAATACTATTTTTTTGCCTTCGTGATTTCTGTATTTGTTATTTTACATATTTTGGTTATGCGCATTTGTTCAGTTTCCAGTTTTTTTATTGTTGTTGGGCTCTGCTCTCTTTTAACACAACTTTGTAGGGGGGGGGGGGGGTGGCAGAGGTTAGTGGCTCTATGTGCATGATCACAATGGTGCAGAGTTGTGATGATCTCCCTCTACCAGATTTCTCACGACTTTCTAACCTTACACACAGAGAAAAACCTTAACACCACTGGAGGAAAAGAACATTTAAAATAAACACAAAATGTCTCTTTTGACCTTTTTGAGGAAATCCAGTCATTAAGGTCTTATCGACCGAGAGCTCGGCCTTAACAAAATGTAAATGACATCGGTCTCCATTGAGCGAGTCCCCTGTCACCTCCTCTCAGATGAATGACTCCTGCACTCGCCACGATCATGGATGAAACGTGTTCATCATCATCGAGTCCTCAACAATCCAGCTTCACCCAACAAAGTCACTGCACTTTCAATATTGATGACGCCAAGTGGTTTTTTCCTTTTGTCTGTCCGACCTTTGTGTGTCTTTGTCGCTGCACATCTCGAGTGTGAGTCTGAAAGAGAGCAGTGAAGCTCTATTTCAGCTCTGCAGGACCTTGAAGTGTCCTCAAGCAGGACAGTGACTCTCTCCTCCAGCTCCTCGGTGGCTCCTCTCTTGATGAACTCGACCTCCGGCTGCCCTGCAGAAGGGACAGGAGGAATAAAGAGACCTTCCCTGTGAGGAGCAACACTTTTCCTCTCGCCTCATGCAGCCGCTCCATCAATTCCTATTTGGCCATAATAGAATATTACCTTCTGCCCACACACAGCAAGCCAAGTCTAGTTTATTATATATTTTCAATTCAACTGGATATAGGATGAGGAGCTCTGCTGCCAACAAGATAAAAAATGTGACAGATGAAGTTTTAATTGGATTATTGTAATAACTGGTCAGGCTGATGAAGATGGGCTCTGGACTGAGGTTTGGAAAAAAACTGGCGAGCGCGGTTTTGGCTGAGGCCAGGGACGGGCAAATTGTTCAGGAGGGGGGGAATCCAGAACGAGACGGGGGGGTTGACCTGAGGCACATGAGGATTTGACAAAACGAATGATGTGGAGGGTTCAAATCCTGCAGCTGGTTAGTTAGTGATCTGAAGTTTAATGTATGTAGTTCTGAGATGCATCTTTAGAAAAACTGAAATTCATCACATTAACATGACAACAACATCTGTCCACCCCGTGCTGCGTGGACAGATGTGTGGACGGACCGCTAGTGATCACTGAATGTTTGGTGAATGAATGAAATCAACTGATAAAGAATCATAAATAAATGTATTGATCTGCTGTCAGGCTGTTTATATTGAGACATATTGATCAGATGAAGAATTTCATAACGAGCACAAGCTTTTCCTTATAAGTATAAAGTTTATCCCATAAATGTGTTTGATGAATTCTAACGGATCCTTTGATGACGTGTTGTTCACACTTTGTGTTTGGTCACATGACACCAGCCTGGTGCACAGCTCCATGAAGAGATGATGGTCTCACTCTGCTGCAGAGGAAGTGGACCTCAGAGCTTCAACATCTGCTGACAGATGTGAGAGCAGCGTGTTCATGAACATGGCGTCACAGTCACATGTTACACTGACACACGTGTGTTGAGGATCATCACAAAGTCACATGATGACCTCTCCTTGGGTCATCATGTTCAAGTCACTTCCGGGCTGGAAGTGGGAGGAGCGGGAAGTGACATCATCATGTTGAGACAAGTGTCTCCACAAAATAACACAAACTGTTCAACACAACAGGCCCAACATGTCCCCTGTCTTCAGGACATCATCTCTCAGACACTTTCTGTCCCTTGTCTCTTCTGTGAACCTCCCATCATTAATTATTTCCCAACACGCAGCTGTTCCCAGAGGCTGCTACAGTCTCCCCCTGGTGGTTGTTCTGAGGTGGTGGTCGAGAACGTACAACAAGAATCTTCATCTACGTTTGTATAAAACGTCCTCGGGTCAGTTTTCTATAAAATATGGTAAAATGTTTATTAAACAGTTTCCTCAGAGACTTAAAGATGCTCTGCTCTTCATCGACTCTTCTTCATTCTGTAAATGTCTCATTCACTTTTCTTCTGCTGGTTTCCATTATGTCAAACTGGTGATTTTGTTCTTTTACCTGCACCAAGGACGAGATGTTTCCACCAGTTTGTTTGAAGAGGAAAGAAAAGCTGAGTCATGATTCCAGTGAAGTCGGTGGAAGGATGTTTATTGAGCATTAAAGCAGAGACAAGTAGAAACAGAACTTTTCTCTCTGAGATGTTTTTCTTCTCGTTACATCTGGTTTGTCACAGAGGAAATGATCCATGTGTTTGACTCATAGACTGAATATAAAGGCTTTGACTGGGATGTGCTGCTGTTATACTGCAGCGCCACCTGTGGGTCAAAAGTAGAAAAGCCACCACCGCTCTGCACCTGATGCAGAAATGAAAACGTCCCATTTTTAAGTCCAGAGTTTTGATCTTTTGTGTCAAAGACAAAACTCTGATTTTAAACTCAAAGTGATTTCAATGTGTTGAACTTTGTGTTGAACTAAATCAATTTGTGACGTGAATCCAGGAACTTTAAGATCATAAACAAACATATACACAGAATGTGGTTCTACACACATGGAGACACACTGAGGGACAAAGGTGGACAATAATAAAGACAAACTTAAACACACTGTATGTGACTCTTTACAGAGGGTTTATATATTCTGCTTGTGTTGTGTCATTTCAATAAACACATTCTTCATGTGAATAAACACAATCAGGGCAGGAAGGTTGCTGGTTTGAATCCGGTTCAGATGGGGTCTTCCTGTGTGGAGTCTGCATGTTCTCCCCGTGTTTTCTCCAGGTGCTCCGGCTTCATCTCACAAACACATGCAGATTAGGGGTTGTGTAGATTGGAGACTACACACAAGCTGCTGCTGCTTCAGCCTCTGGATCCTCAGGACACAGCTCAGCCTCCGTCCACACACACTGTCCTCTTCACACTGTCCTCTTCACACTGTCTCACTGTCTCTGAGGACACACACTGACTCTGAGGACACACACTATCTCTGAGGACACACACTGTCTCACTGTCTCTGAGGACACACACTGACATTGAGGACACACACTGTCTCACTGACTCTGAGAACACACAATGTCTCACTGTCTCTGAGGACACACACTGTCTCACTGTCTCTGAGGACACTCACTGTCTCTGAGGACACACACATGGACCTGTCTCCAGGAAGCTGAGGTCATCTGGTGTTTTGGGGACAGGATGAGTCTGGAGACATTGAGATGTTCTGGGTGAGTTAGAGATCAACTGAACCAACCAGACGTTGATTTAAACTTCCCTTATCCGTCCCTTTAAGGAGAGTGAGCACCACACAACAGTGTAGAGTCACTGTGGTCAGTGGGCGGAGCTTCTATACGGGTTGATCTCCAACTTAACCTGGAGCAGGTTAGCTGTCATCAGAAGTTACCATGGTGATGGACCTGGTTAAGAAGTGGACGAGCTTCGTAGAACTGAAAAAACTAAACCTGAAGTTAACCTGATAATCCTGCTTGGTAGCACAGACCCTGGATCTGTGATACTGACTGTGTTTAGTAACATACTGATGAAAGCAGCGTGGACTGACTCCAACCATCTACTGACCCCAGAGTCTCCAGTCGACAGGTTGGACTCTGCTGTAGATCAAGAAGCTCCTTCACTCCTGAGTCCTGCAGGTTGTTGTTACTCAGATCCAGTTCTCTCAGATGAGAGGGGTTTGACCTCAGAGCTGAAGCCAGAGAAGAACAGCTGATCTCTGACAGACTGCAGCTCATCAACCTGGATAAAGAATAAAACTGAACTGTAAATTAAACTGAGTTCATGTGTGAAAATAACAGACACATATTCATGTGAGCACAGACTCATAACATGGAAGATAAATATGAAATCAGACATGTTGGACTAAAAACTGATCCTGATTCAGTACAAATAGATTATTTGGACCCGGTCTCTGTCCTGCAGATCAGTTTAGGAAATCCAGAACTAAACTCAGTGTTTTAACAAGTAGCTGAATATTTAAAATGTCACAGATTAATTCATGAATGGATTCAAGTTATGTATGAAGAGGAATTATGTTCAATTAGAATTAAATGAGGTCAATTGGGTATAAATGCTGTTTTATAGATATGAGATCTACAAAAGTCAGTCAGTGAACTGACCTCAGAGTCTCCAGTCGACAGGTTGGACTCTGTAGAAAACCACACAGCTCCTTCACTGCTGAGTCCTGCAGGACATTTAGACTCAGATCCAGTTCTCTCAGATGAGAGGGGTTTGACCTCAGAGCTGAAGCCAGAGAAGAACAGCTGATCTCTGACAGAAAGCAGAACTTCAACCTGGATAAAGAAATATGAATATTAGAATGTGTCCTCCTGTTGTTGTGGATCGTCATCATGTCAACACAGACTCTCAACATGCTGCTGACCTCAGTCCAGTCTGTGACCTGAAGATAAATATCAGATCAGACATGTTGGACCATTGTTTCATTCATCAGCTTCTTCTCTGTGTGTTGGTCACTGAGCAGGTTTGTGTAATTAAACACTGTTTAAAGTAGGGACGGCTCCTGATGTCACTTCCTGTTTGTTTCTATACTTATCAACTGTCCAACGTGTTTCAATAAGAATGTGTCTTATTTTGAAAACCTGAGGAGGACGAGTGCTCAGCCTCAGTCCACATGTTATTTACTGACACTTTCTTAGTGATCAGGAGCAGGTGAGTGCAGGTGAATGGAGTTGATGAGGTGGACGTGACTGACAGGCTGGGTGAGTGACAGATGACTGAGGGACAGTGAGCAGAGCAGAACTGAGACAATTTAAATAAATAATGACCCAATAAGAAAGAAAGTCTGAAAAGTGAAGAAGGATTTAAGGACCTCAGAGTCTCCAGTCGACAGTTTGGACTCTCCAGTCCAGAACACAGCAGCTTCACTGAGTCCTTCAGGTTGTTGTAGCTCAGATCCAGTTCTCTCAGATGTGAGGGGTCTGACTTCAGAGCTGAGGCCACGACTTCACAGTGAGTCTCTGAGAGGAAACAATCACTGAGACTGTAATTAAAGAAAATATCAAATCTGTGAGAATTAAATCAGAAAACACAACATTCATACAAAACATGATCATGTGACCCTCACCCTGGTAAATCCCCTCTTTGTTAAAACACCTCTCACTCACACACACACACACACACACACACACACACACACACACACACACACACACACACACACACACACACACACACACACACACACTCTGATTGAACATGTTATTGATCATGTCTGGACTCACACAGCCTTCCTGCAGTTCCTCACAGCTGGGATCAGTCTCAGTCGACCCTGGTCTGATGTGTTGAACTTCTTCAGGTTCAACTCATCCAGAACCTCCTCTGACATCTGCAGCATGTAGGCCAGAGCTGAGCAGTGGATCTCAGAGAGTTTCTCCTCTGATCTGTTCTCTGAGGTCAGGAACTGTTTCATCTGCTGATGAACTGAGTGGTCGTTCATCTCAGTCAGACAGTGGAAGATGTTGATGCTTCTGTCAGGAGACATGTCATCACTCTTCATCTCCTTCAGGTTGTTGATGACTCTCTGGATGATCTCTGGATTGTTCCCTGTCCGACCCAGCAGGCCTCCTAAGACTCTCTGGATGATCTTTGGATTGTTCTCTGTCCGACCCAGCAGGCCTCCTAAGACTCTCTGGTTGGACTCCAGACTGAGGCCGTGAAGGAAGCGAACACACAGGTCCAGATGACCATTTGTACTGGTGAGGGATATCTTCATGGTTCTCTTCAGGAGGTCATCCAGGGAGAAGGTTCTGTCTGTGTTCCTATATGTTCCCAAGAAGTTCTTGAGTTCTTTTCTCTTCCTCTTGGTGTAACAGTGGAACATGTAGACTGCAGCCAGAAACTCCTGAACGCTCAGATGAACAAAGCAGTAGACTGATTTCTGGAAGATCACACACTCTCTTCTGAAGATCTCAGTACAAACTCCTGAGTACACCGAGGCCTCTGTGACATTAAGACCACACCGCTCCAGGTCTTCTTGGTAGAACATGATGTTTCCTTCCTCCAGATGTTTCAGTGCCAGCTCCCCCAGCTTCAGGAGAACGTCCCTGTCAGTCCTCGTCAGCTGCTGTGGAGTCGTCTCATGTCCCTCACCGTACTTGTTGTTCTTCCTCTTTGTCTGAACCAGCAGGAAGTGTGAGTACAGGTCAGTCAGGGTCTTGGGCAGCTCTCCTCTCTGGTCTGTGGTCAACATGTGCTCCAGAACTGTAGCACTGATCCAGCAGAAGACTGGGATCTGACACATGATGTGGAGGCTCCTGGACGTCTTGATGTGTGAGATGATTCTGCTGCACAGCTCTTCATCACTGAACCTCCTCCTGAAGTACTCCTCCTTCTGGGCCTCAGTGAAGCCTCGTACTTCTGTGACCCTGTCAACACATGCAGGAGGGATCTGATTGGCCGCCGCAGGTCTGGAGGTTATCCAGACGAGAGCCGAGGGAAGCAGATTCCCCCGGATGAGGTTTGTCAGCAGCACGTTGACTGATGACCTCTGTGTGACCTCAGACACAAGCTCCCTGTGGTTGAAGTCCAGAGAAGGTCTGCTTTCATCCAGGCCGTCAAAGATGAACAAAGGTTTACAGACAGCCAGCGACTCCGTTGGTCAGGACGACTCTGATGCTGCTCTGCTGGTCAGTGGAGGCTTTAAAGATGTCGTGGACCTTGATGGGAGTGTCCTGGAGGATCTTCATCTTGGAAGCCGTCTCAAGCTGCCTCACCTCATGTTGAGTATTAACCTCTTCACTCTGTCCCTCTGTGATGTAGAGCTCAGTGTAGATCCTGTTGAGGAGGGTTCTACTTCCTGTTTCATCACTTCCTTCAGTCACATGTTCACATCTCCTCCTCACACTGAGCTTATGTTCATCTGAAACCTCCTGCAGACCACGATCTGCTGAAAGACAAGAAACAATGTGAGAGACAGAGAATCTGAGAATCTGCTGATTGTTTTCATCAGATACAGAAAAACTACAGAAAATAAAAGCTTTTTAACTTTGTGCTTTTCTAACGATGTTAAATGTTGATGCTGTATGAAGGAACAAAATAAAACCACATGTGCTGTTGTCAGAAGTGAAGACATCAGCAGACACATGTACAGTGCTGCTCTGACCGGCTGTCTGACCTCCAGCTCCTGTTCTGGATCTTTGTCCACACTGGGGACAGGAGGAGTCTCCTGAAGAACCAGACTGGTCCAAGTATGAGGTGATGCACTGTCTGCAGAACCAGTGTCCACAGCTGGTGGAGACTGGATCCTTCAGGACGTCCTGACACGAAGCACAGCAGGACGACTGCTCCTCCTCAGAAACATGACTCCTCTTCCTCTCCCTGTGAAGACATGTCCTGATAACTCACATGTCACAGTCACAGGTTGTCATCACTTCTGTCAAGGAGGTTTTGTGTTCACCCAGTATGTTTGTGTGTTGGTTGGTTCGTTAGTGGGATTATAAAAAACAACAGACTACCAGTAAACTTGGTGGAAGGTTGTGGTCTGTGAACCAGATCGGGGGGGGGGGGGGGGGGGGGGGGTCCTCTTTCACAGACATGTTCAGAGGACTGATGTTTACCAGTGTGTGGAATTTGGTGCAGATCCAAATCCAAATGAGTCTCTGAAAGTTTAATTAAAAGTGTACGTACGCTCACCTGATCACAATGTTCTCTTTATAAATCCCAGTCCACCTGGAGACGTTCGTTCGTGGATCTGCCTCTAACTCCGCCCACTTTCCACCATAAATGGTCAAATCAAAGCACGGCACAAATATTAAATGATGCTGCTGACCAATGGGTTTCCTCCGTGAGTCCTGACGGAGTCACGGCATCAAGCGATGAGAAGAGGAAGTGAAACTTTGTGACACTGACATCGAGGTGTTTGTTAATGAGGTGGAGGTAGAGAACGACTTTATGGGACAGCAGTGATGTCACTAATAAAGAAAATACACTGATACTCTGCCGCTGCTGTGGATAACACAATGTGTGAGATCAGAAATCGCTGAACCCTCTCTTCTTCCTCATCCTTCCATTTGCATGCACACATCACTCAGAACCCTCAGGAACACGTCAGGTGTGATCCTGAGGCCGCATGGGGGATGTAGAAACACGTTTCATGAAACCAAAGGCCTATTTTTCGGCCTTCATGTCTAGTCAAAAGCCTGAGGCCCCATGGCCTCTTTGTTCTTGAAAAGGCCAAGGAACTCAATCTCCCAGGATGCCGCAGGTTCCATTGTTCTAATCAGTTTCACCCAGAGGTGTGAAAACCCACAAGGGTCAACTCCTATTGGTCACTCTGGCCCCATGACCTGTGAGGTCACCGAGCCAATATAAGCCTCTTCTATCTCTTTCCATCAACCCACCGATGAGGCAGGCGGCCAGACGTTTCTCCTGCATCTCCGAGGGGGGGGGGCCTGGCTGCTCCAGCACATCTTCTCTTCCAATCTACAAGAGGAGTGCAAAGGTCTAGCTTCCAGCTCATCTTCTCAAGGAAGCCGCCTCTCAAATCCAGCTTTTCCAAACTCCTAGCAGCGACTCGATGTCCTGCAGGTAAGATTCAACAAGCAAGAGCGTCACAGCTCAACAGAACCGTGAATGTAGAAACCTCACGACCACACAAAGCCAGGAGACGTCACAGAACTGCACAGCAACCCTTTCCCCTTTCCCTCGGACTGGTAACATAATCTGGGCTTAATATTGATACTACACTAAGCAGGACTGTCTATTTGATTCTGTGTGGTGTTTATAAGTTTGATATATGTTGTGATATTATGTGTATAAGTTAAATGAAAGTTAATGATAGGAAGGCTCTTCACATGCTTTCTATCTCTGAATCTTTCATTCTTTGATTAACATTTACACAGACACACACATTTCTCATCACCTCATTAGCTCAGACCCCCGCTACATGTCAGAAGAAGGGGGGGGGGGGGCTACCATCTTAGGAGCCCACAGGAAGGTGTTACTCTATTGGTCAACCACCATTTTGAGAGCCCCTCACTTACATAAACACACTCACATACACATCTTTGTAATAGTTAGTACTTTTGTTAGTAACTTGTGTTTTTATACTTTATTATATTCATAATAAATGTTTTTCTTTCACAAATGTTCTTTCATTAATGTTGCATAAGTGAATTTTGCCAACCTCTACACTGTCAAGAACTCCATAACCTTCACTGTTATATAATCTTTAATAGTAAATATTGAGATTTCTAATTGAACTAGATCTAAATGAGACTGATCTTAATCAATAAATATTTTCCCTTCCTTTGAAGGGTGGTGCCCCGAGGTAAGTTTGACCAACTAAAGTTATGATTTAATATGAATATTTTAAATATTAATGTTTTATATTTTATTTTGATAACCACATTTATTGAATGCCGAAAGGCACACCATTTTATGGTATCACTTTTAAAGCATTATTGCACAACAGCAGTTTTTATTTATTTAGAGCATCGGATCGATTCCCTCACATCAGTGGAGCCTCAGCTCCTCTGGGATATGATTTGGAAAGTTTCTTCACTTCTTGTAAGTGATCTCCTGTGAGCTCTGTGCTCCTGATGGCTCAGTCACGTTCACTGCAGGGACTTGATGATACACCCACAGTGTGAGAAGATATTATTAAAACCTATTAATGACTCGGCTCCATAACTCCGCTGTTAAGTCGAATCTGAACGTAATTTGCTGTAAGTTGTTTTATTTATTTTTAAATTAAAAGGCTCGTGTGGAACAGATACGTCGCGTGCGCAAAACTGAGCTGTTGGTTTTAATATTAATGATGAATGGGATCAATAATCTGCTTCAGTTCATCACCTCATGTCTGCGTCGCCATTTTCCCGTCTCCAAAACGCTCGTATGCATGAGTCAGAGTTTGTTTTTATAAATCCCAACGTTTGCGTGAGAAGTGGCTAAGCAACGGTTATAAATGAGACTCCTGAGCTCTTTGAGTGATTCTGAGAGATTAGTCACCAACTTCAATGAAGCTGTGTCCTAATGCAGGGGCCACACTAGAGGAAACTAGATCCTCTTCAGAGCAGGTCCCAGTAGAAACAGTCTCTTACTCTGTGGGTGAGGGTCCAGGTTCATTACTGAAGTGTGGAGGAAGACTCATGGACCAGTCACTCTTCAGAGACAGACAGCTGGACCCTGGAGACTCTGCTCTCAGTCTGTGGTCCTGACCTCTGCAAACACAAACATGTTTTTATTCAGAACACATCATTCACTGGTTCATTCTCTGAGGATTCAGTTTGGAGCTTCACATGTTTGTAGCAGGTCTCTTACTTTGTGGGTGAGGGTCCAGGTTCATTACTGAAGAGTGGAGGAGGTTTCATGGACCAGTCACTCTTCAGAGACACACAGCTGGACCCTGGAGACTCTGCTCTCAGTCTGTGGTCCTGACCTCTGCAAACACAAACATGTTTTTATTCAGAACACATCATTCACTGGTTCATTCTGTGAGGATTCAGTTTGGAGCTTCACATGTTTGTAGCAGGTCTCTTACTTTGTGGTTGAGGGTCCAACTTGCTCTGAAGTGTCCTCGTCCATGTTGCACCGGCTGCGGCTCAGTTGTGGTTCAGGCCACGCTGCTCTTCTAGATATTCAAGGTCTGGTCTATTTCCTCTGGTTCTGCGCTCAGTTTACAGCAGAACACAGTGAAATGATCTTTCACACCAGTTTCAATGTTTATCTGTTGAAAACGTCACAACTGCAAATATTTGCAACACTTCCTGTAGCCTACCCATTTCAAAATAAAAGCACTCCAGCATTTCTGTCGACTGAAATAATTCATTTATTTGTTTATTGTTTTTATTGTGAAATAGATGAAGGGCTTCATAGTTTGTAGTACTGGTATTTATTTGAGTACACAGGAGTACTTATATACAAGGAAATACAGTGATCACATCAGAAACCTCAGGAAGGACAAGAGTCTCTCTCTCTCTCTCTCTCTCTCTCTCTCTCTCTCTCTCTCTCTCTCTCTCTCTCTCTCTCTCTCTCTCATTCCTGATCATTTCCTGATCTCCACTCAAACCAATAAACTACATTAAAGTTAATTAATACAAGCTTGTAAAAGTTCATGTGACCTTCAACCCCCGGCCACTAAGAGAAGAAACTCAACATCTAGAATCATGGTCACCTCATAAAGGCTGGAAATGAATTACAGAACTTTATAGACAGTAACACTGAGAGCACATCAGTCACAGCTTGAAGCAGCACTCTGTGTCTCCACTCAGTTCTATGGCTTTGTGCCCAAATGAAGGTCAAACACAAGTCTTCAACTTTATATTCACTTTAAAACTCACACAACACCAGTATGAAGTGTGTGTGTGTGTGTGTGTGTGTGTGTGTGTGCGTGTGTGTGTGTGTGTGTACCTGGCTCTGCAGGTCGATGTTCCTCACACCTCAGCCAGTGAGTCCAGAGCTTTACTGGGATCCACAGTGAAGACTCTCCACTGGTTGGTGACCACTGCTGTAACGTGTGATGGTGAAAACACGTTCTGTTATTAAACACTTGATGAACAGATGAAGATAAAAAGTGAAGCTGTGAGTTAACTCTGTTAATTAGTCCTTTGAAGTCTCTTTGATCCAGACCTGCTGTTCACATCTGTCTCTGGGATCCGATCACATGACGTCTGTCACCAGGTGTGAACTGACATGTTAGAGTCATGTGATCAGCAGACGGATGTTAACAGCAGGTGTGAGAGTGAGACAGTGAAACTTTCAGAAAGTTGTGTTCACACTCACCTGCTCACTTTCCTTCCTTCTGCTCGTCCAGGTGAAAATGGAGTCTGACCGCTCCCTGTTCTCAGGCTCCTCCTCCCTGTGGAACCAGTTCACTCTTGAAACCACCCAGTTCAAAGTCCAGTTCATACCCATGAAGATGAACTGGTTCACAGTTCATGTTTTATTGTGATGTTATGATGTAGATAACAAACTTAGGATCATATATTTAGTTAATAATGGACGGTGTGGGATCATGAATCCAGGTCTTCACTTTCACACTGAGTCCTGACTGGGAGCGTCTACTGGGACTGAGCCGTCCAATGAGATTCATCATGATGTTTAAATGAGCCTCAGAAACTCTGGAGTCAAACACGTCTTCATCATGTGAACTCGATGAAGACGTGTTTCCTTGAGATCGGTCTGATCCGTCAATAGTTTGTTAAAATGTGGAAAACTCCCAAACGGCCCAACTCCATCAAATGAAGCCTGAGCTCAAACCCATGTTTCCTCCTGTGAGTTGAAGGTTGTTATATTTGGTGTTGGAGCTGAATGTGTGACTCCATCTGCAGAACTCTGCCACGTCAGCTCACATTCATACAGTCCAGTCACAGTGTGGTTTATAGATCTAGAGAAATACAGCTGCATTGTGATGCATCATTTGACCGTTGTGTATTTCAACAACTGCTGAGACTTGCATCCCAACAGTAACAGTGTTTGACCACAAGGTGTCAGCAAAGAGCCAGAGCACCTGGCTGCAGACAACATGGTTTCCCATCAAGTCTAAACTGGATGAACTGGAATTCCACCATAGAAACAACTTTCTATGAAAACAAGAAATAAAACTGACACGAGTGTAAATTTATTTCACAGAAACTTGACCAAAGCCTTGATCATCTTTTCATTGGATTTATTTGACATGTAAGTTTTCATTTAGTGTTTTATTCACATACAGTATAAAACAAGTTGATCTCAAAGCTTATTGGAGAATCGTGACGTTAAAAAAACAGTTTTTATTTGATTCAAAGAAAAACACACGTTTGTTTAAGTATAAACACAAAATACTAAACTCTCACACATGAAGGAAGAAAACCATAGAAAAGGAAATGGGAGAGAGATTTTTGATTTTTCACAAACACTTTATTTACATATTCTTCATTTTTACAAAACACTTGCTTACAACATTACTCAATAAATACAAAAAGATGTAAAAATACTCAGTCTGTTAAAAAGTGTGTAGAGGACAGCTCATTGTTGGTGACGGTGCAGAGTATGTCATTAAAACACCAAATTCTTTTAAAAGACTCGAGATCAGATACCATTGAGTCTGGCCCGGAGGTTTACCACCCCCCCCCCCCCCTCCCCCCCGCTTCCTGCCCGTCTCTGTTCTCTACCCTGTTCTTTCTACTAATGTAAATGTCCATCTTGGCCTCACCTGAGAGGTGGTTCAGGAGCTGCCACTTATCTTTACCTCTTTTGTTGTAGGCAGCTCCCATGATAAAAACCTTCTCAGTTAAAAGAGTGAAGAAACTTGTCAGTCTCTTGCACTCAGTAAAAACGTGATAAATAGTTTCACGCAGGTCACAAAATGGACACTTGTTAAGAACGGTGGGATTAAGAATAGAAATAAAAGCGTTGGAAGCGACGGCGCCGTGTAAACTTCTCCACTGGAGGTCGCCTGTTCTTTTCTTGAGGGGAGGTTTGTATAAAATCCTCCACTGGGGGCTGGGTCCATGATCCCCCCACCTCCGTGACCACACAGTGGGGGGTCTGTTGCTCAGTCCGGTCTGGTGGATGCTTTTCACACAGTTTCTGTACAGTGTCTCTTTGTCCGCTCTGTGTATTGTCAGTTTGTGTTTGTTTATTTCAGTTAGTAGGGGGCCGGTCTTTTCTCCCAGGCCTGGGCTCAGGATAATATCTGGATAGGGGTCTGCAGCCTCAGGTGTGGTCTCCCCCCTCTGGTAGACCCTCAGGAGGTCCTTTTCCCGGATGGAGAGCCTCTGGGTCCAGAGCTCCAGGATCCTCTGGGCCATCCGGGAGGACTGCAGCCCCAGCAGGGAGCCCAGGGCCTGGGCGTTGTTGAGTGCCGGCCCCACTGCATCCACCAGCTGCTGTAGGGTCACTGTTCCAGACCGGGTCAGCGCCGCCATAAGGCCGGGTGTTGTTGTGCCGCTGACGTCCAGTCTGGCTCCATTCACGAGTGGTTCTCTCAACAACCAGTACAGAGAGGCTGCTTTTGGGAACCTTATTTTATTTAAAAAGGGCCCATGATTTAAAAACACCTTGATAAAAAGGAGGCAACCCACTTAATTTTAAGAATTTAGAATCTGTTAAAAACAGAGCATCATCCAACCCCAGGTTATTTGCACGCCTAAGGATGCTGCTGGCCACATCTCTCCACACCAGATCTGCTGGACCTGTGAGATATTTTTAATGAATTGAATTCTAAAAGTTGCAGTCCGGCTGGCCAGGTGGACGAGGCCCTGTCCCCCCTCCTCCCTGGCTAAAAACAGCACCCCCTGTGGCACCCAGTGTAGACCCCCCCAGAAAAAATCCACCATTTTCTTCTGTAAAGTGGAAAGCAAGCCAGGGGGGGTTCCACACACATTAGGTGGTGCCACAGTTGGGATGCCACAAGATTATTTAAAACCAGTACCCTCCCTCTAAGAGACATTTTTGGGAGCAGCCATTTCCATTTTAACAGTTTGTTTTCTATTTTTTCTGTGACGTTCTCCCAGTTCTTCTTATGTATATCATCGTTTCCTAAAAACACCCCGAGGTACTTTATGCCCTCCCTCTTCCATTTCAGGTTTTGGGGGAGAACTGGGAGACCTCCAGGCCACTCCCCGACCGCGAGGGCTTCGCTTTTATTCCAATTGACCCTCGCGGCCGATGCCACGCTAAAATCATTTAAGATTTTGGCTAAAATATCCACATCCGTCTGGTCTTTAATAAAAACAATAAGATCGTCTGCATAAGCCGATAAAATCATGTTGCCACTAAAACCAGGATAAAACACACCTTGCATGCTGGATCTTATTCTGCGGAGGAGAGGTTCCAGGGAGAGTGCGTAGAGCATCCCCGACAGAGCACAGCCCTGCCTGACACCTCTACCCACCCTGAAAGGAGCACTCAGACTGCCGTTGATCTTTAACACGCTCTCAACGTCACGGTACAGCACCTTGATCTTAGCTATGAAGCCAGCGCTGAACCCAAACTTCCCCATCACTTGCCACAGGAAGCTGTGTTCAACACGGTCAAAAGCTTTTTCTTGGTCTAGGGAAATCAAGCCTATATCTACATCTAATGAACTGGAGACATCCAAAAGGTCTCGAATGAGGTGGACATTGTCCACCATGGACCTGCCGGGCACGCAGTAGGTCTGGTCCCTGTGAATGACCTGCTCCATAGCCTTCCCCAGCCTGGAGGCCAGTACTTTGGACAGAAGTTTGTAATCCACACAGAGCAATGACACAGGGTGCCAGTTCTTGATGTCCTGCAGGTTCCCCTTCTTCAGGAGCAGTGTGAGGACCGCCCTCCTGCAGGACACTGGCATGGAGCCAGACGCCAGACACTCATTAAAAACCTGTAAAAGATCGTGCGATAAAATGCCCCAGTAAGCTTTATAAAACTCCGGTGTCAGTCCGTCAATGCCAGGAGCCCGCCGTCCCTGCATGCCTTGCAGGGCGGTCAGCAGCTCCTGCATCCGGAGGGGGGCAGCGAGCTGTGAGTTGGACTCTTCTGAGACCTGAGGTAGTTCTTCACAGAACTCCTCCCTGCCTGTGTGTTCTTCCTCAGAAGAGTACAGTGCTTCATAAAAACTCACAGCCCGCTCTCTGATCTGGCTCCATCAGCTCTTCCCCTGTGTCTGAGAGCAGGGTGTGGATTACTCTCCTCTGCCCGTTCTTTTTCTCCAGACTGAAGAAGTAGCTGGTTGGAGCATCCATTTCACTGATGTTCAGGAACCGAGACCTGACTAACGCGCCCTGTACTTTACGTTCTAACAGGTCGGCTAAAGCCATTTTTTTTTCTTTGAGGTTTTCAATATAACCTTGATTTCCGGTGGACTCACTTAAATGTTCTAGTTCCACTATGTCGGTCTCTAGATCTTTCATAGATCGGGTGGCGTCTCTTGTGACATTGAGGGTGTGTTGTTGACACAATAGGCGTATTTGTGTCTTACCGTGGTCCCACCACTGCCTAAGATTACTAAAATCGCCCTTCCTCTGTCTAAAAACACCCCAGAAATACATAAGAACATCTTTAAAACTCTTATCTAATGTTAAAACAGAATTAAAATGCCAATAGGCGCTCTTGGGTAAAACATTCCTGATAAAAACATGACATAAAAGCAGGGAATGATCACTAAAACCAGCTGGCATGATGGCGCAGCTTTTAAAATGTTAAAATGATGTTTAAAACAATAAATCCTGTCTAACCTGGCTGAGGAGATCCTACTCTCTCTGATGTGGGACCAGGTGTACTGTCTGCAGTCTGGGTGCATCCTCCTCCACACGTCCACCAGGCCGTGAGAGCGGACCAGCTGCTTTAAGGCGTGCTGAGAGGCTGGATGAGGCTCTGCGTGGTTGAGGTCTAAAACCGCATCTTCAGTGCAGTTAAAATCCCCCCCCAAGAATAAAAAATCCTCCATGGCACAATCATTAAGAACTTCACTTATTTTCAGTAAAAGCTGCTTCCTCTCTGCACCGGTTGCTGGAGCAGAGACGTTAATAAAAACAGCAGTGAAATGGTGGAACTGAGCTTTGGCTAAAAGAAGCCTCCCCTGGATCACATGTTTGACCTCCAGCGAGTTTGGTTTAAAAGCCGTGGAGAAGAGGAAGCCCACTCCTGCGCTCAGGGAAGTGTTGTGACTTAAAATGGCCTCCCCTCCCCACTCCCTCCTCCAGTCAGACTCATTATTAAAATCACTATGAGTTTCTTGTAAAAACATGACATCAATTCTTTTCATTTTCATAGTTTCATAAATACAGGTTCTTTTCTTTTGATCTCTTGCACCGTTCACGTTTAAAACCCCAACTTTAAAAACATCCATGTTGTTTAAAATGTTAGAAATAAAAACAGAAAACAATAAATTAATTAATACAACCATTGCTGTCCTTTCCATCACTGCTCAGTTGTCTCTTTGCTCTGAGCACAAGTTTTTTAAGTCTAAAAACTTCCTGGTCTGTGAGGCCAGACTCCTCCCTCTGGCTGACGTGGAGTCTGGCCGAGGAAATAAAAAGACCGAGATCTGGGAAGTGCTCCTCCAGTTTGAGTTGCTGATTCTTTGTGTGCTGTAAAAAGGATTTAAATTTATCTACACTAAGGGTTTTCTTCTTTTGACTGCTGTTAAAAGGCGGAAAGTCTCTGCTGTCAGACACACACTCACTTTCACTCACATCACTCTCCATTTGCACTTTACTGTTTTTGATTCAGTTAAAACTGTCCTAGCTGACCTCCTACGTTTTACTGTTAAATTGCTTGATCTCCTCACTCCACACCATCCTGCCCTCAGCTGCTTCTCCTCCTCTCCTTCCACTGTCCCCTCCATCATGCTCAACGCTTTTTTCTCCACGTGTCTCCTCCTCCACCTGTTTGCTACCTACACCACCCTCTTCTTCCCTTTACCTCCCACCTCCTTTTCCTCTACCTCACCCACAACACCCTCACCCTCACCCCCACCCCCAGGAAATGTTGGTTTAAGTAGATGGTGTTTCCTGCATTCTAGTGGATTTTTGGGTGGTATGCTAAAGATGTGCAATACCTGAACTTCTTCTGATTCATGTTCCTCTGATCATGACTTGTAGGGCCTTCTAGCCTTGAGCTGAACATTCAACCAGTAAACTATTGTTGTGCCTCAATGACCACAATATAGCCTAATTAATAGACCTCTGTTTAAGATTTGTCCAAGGTTGGTTGATTTACATTTTGATTACAATGGTATTCAACTAATTCTTAACTGAAACCTAAACTATATTGTTAATAATTGTATTCTTAAGAGCAGTTAATGATTTAAAATAAACAATGCTATGATGTTTTGAGCATGCAGTACACCACGAGGTTAACAAGGTGCTCTCCTGCTGTTTGTTATGACAGCTGAGTTTACATTCACCACACAAAATCAAGTTGATACGCACAAACACAAACAAATAATTTCTTTCAAGATTTAAAGTTTAAGATAGTGAGTACTGTGATAGAAATTTTACTATTAGGGCAAATGATTAATATGAGGAACAACTTTGATCTTTAGACAGACAAATGTCTCCCTGAGAAATCAGGGTGTTGATCCACCATATGATGTTATGTTACTTTCTCACCCTCAAATTCACCTAACAGAGACTTTACAGCACGGGGGATTTGTTGTGGTTGTAGACATTAAGACAGATGTTACACTCCAGGGGTCTGAGATAGAGCAGAAGACAGGATATCCATCACCTATTCTACACATCAAAGAGGTTGATGTATAACATTTGTTTCCTCACTAGGAGGGGCTTGGAGGTGTATAAAGTGATGCTATTTCTTGTATGTCATTGCTCATTGTATGAAACCTATCCCATGGTCTTGTACATTTGATGCCCATCTGCAGATGTAGAATAAACTTCCAGAAAGACATTGTAATGAATTGTGCTTGACTATTGAGAAATTCCCATGACAGTACTTAATTGAACCAGACATCATGTCATCAACGATATTAATGACATATTTTATATGATATAAATGATAAAATATGCATCCCATACTTTGTATTCCCCTTCTGTTGTCCTAGAGTTTTAATTTTACCAATTTTACCAATCACATTATTAAATGTCCCCCTCTGCCCATCAACTACAGCCACACAAGCAGTCATTGAGCTAAAAAGAGAGAGAGGGGGGGGGGGGGGGGGGGGGCACTACGTATTCTCCACATAGGCTTGAGTTGAGAATACGTAATTTACCCTCCACACCGAACATTGAACGGAGCAAACAGCGGAGAAGTTCTTGGGGATGGAAGACATTAAATTAATAATTGAAGTGGAGAAGTGCAGTGAGTTGTATGATCCTCAGCACATATGAGACAAAGAGACACATGTTGGGACGCTGTTGCAATTAATGTTGCAGCAACAAGTGAGTATATGCTTGAAAAAAATGATTAAATAGCGTTTTTACTGCAGGCTGATAACAGCAGAAGTATGTGATATCATTAGTGCGGCGCCTCAGCCTCCGGTGTGAACAGCCAAGCGCCGGCATGCAGGGGATGGGCGCGGAGCTTCGGGTCGCTTCGGCGTCCGGTGTGAACCCGGCGTAACTCTTCTTCTGTCGCTAACTTCGGGACTCCTCTACTCTTTGGGGTAAATTGGATGTGTATGCAGCGAATAGGGTTACAGATGCGCTCCTTAGCGGCATCTACCGTCGAGGAGTTTTTAAAGGAACGCGTCTCTGCCCAAAATCAGATTTTTTTTTTGGCGTGAGAAATTGGGTGTGTGGCGTGAGTGTGAAAACATGCAAAACGTGTCACACGGCGAAAGCGTGAGAGTTGGCAGCCCTGGCTTCCGTATGGGGGACGCTACCTTCCCATGTCTGGACAGCTCTCTACTGAGGAACTCATCGGTGATGAACGGAGGGACATTGGACAGGACCACCTTGGTAGCGGGTTGGGACAAAGGCAGTACCTGTACAAAACAACCGTTCACGGTGATACCTGTCTCCACCACGGAGTTCACCTTCTCCACGCGGTCCAGAAACACGACCACGGCGCTGTTCATCCGGGCCGCTGACACCACACAGCTGTGACCGACCTTCTCCCCCACAGCGAGCCCGATGCTCTCCACGCTGCAGGGGAAACTCACACAAATCTTAACCCCGTGTTTACGTGTCAGTGATTTAAAATTCCCACTGGCCATGACGGCCACCACGCCACCAGCAAGACGCTGGTGAGGGGAAAGACACCCAGAGAGAGACCCAAACCACCAGAAAATAAACTACTGTGACTCTAATGTGATATGTGATTCAAAAAATATAACATTGACTACAAACAAAGGTAAATATAGAACGAAAATATCACTCGCTCCGACACTCACTCACGCAACAATCTCCCAGCATGCACCGAGAGAGAGAGAGAGAGAGAGAGAGAGAGAGAGTGACCCCTCAGCCTGCTCCTCAACCTGCAGAGAAGTGGCTCTATGGTGATACTGTATAGTAGTCCTGAGATGGGGCAGCCCTGCCTGATGCCTCTCGTGAAGGGAACAGGACAGCTCAGCCCCCCCCCCCCCCCTTCACCACGCATTTGTACAGCAGTTTAATCCAGGAACCCCCCCCCCAGCACCAAAAGCCTGCAAAGTTGAAAATAAAAACTTGTGATCCACACGGTCAAATGCTTTCTCCTGGTTGATTGACATAATGACCACCTTAACATTATATAATTTACACACATCACACACGTCTCTTATTAAAAACAGATTGTCCAGCATGGATCTGTCAGGAACACAGTAACACTGATCTGGGTTGATCAGCTGTTCGATATAAGTCTTCAGCCTGTTGGATAAAACCTTCGAGAGGATTTTGTAGTCTGTGCATCAAAGGGCGACTGGTCTCCAGTTCTTTAAAAGGCTCAGATCTCCCTTCTTAGGCAGCAGAGAGAGAACTGCCCGTCTACAGGAAGTAGGAAGTGTCCCTTTTTTAAAACACTCTTTAAAAATGTCTAAAATGTCTGGTCCCAAAATACCCCAGAAATGTTTTTAAAAACTCAGCAGGTGGTCCATCCACTCCAGGGGCCTTTCCAGACGCCATCTGCTCCACAGCCGTGGTCAGCTCCTCTAGGGTGATGTCAGTGTTTAGTGTGTCCTGTTCTTCTGGAGTCAGCTGAGGAAGTCCTTCTAGCAGCTCTGCAGTAGCGTCTGCATCACAATGTTCTGCCCTGAACAGCTCAGAGTAGAAACCTACGGTGTGTTTCCTCATCTGAGCCGGTTCTCTGGTCACTTCTCCGTCCGGGAGCCACAGAGACACCATCACTTTCCTCCGAGCCACCGACTTCTCTAAGTTGAAGAAGAAGGTGGTCGGAGCGTCCATATCATGTAGTTCAGTGAATCGGGCTCTGACCAAGGCTCCTTTGGCTCTCTCATGTGAAAAAGAGTTTAAGTCCTGTCTCTTGGTCTTGAGCCGTTCTGCATCCTGCCCGTTGTTTTGTGTGTCAGCCTCCAGGTTCCTGATTTCCTCCTCTAATGTCTGAATGGCTCTTTTTATTTTAACTGTGGAGTTGGCTGAGTGTTGCTGACAGAACACTCTGATTTGGGCTTTTCCTTCTTCCCACCACCAGGTGAGGGAGGAAGACTCATGTTTCTTTTTTTCCCCAAAAAGCCCAAAACAGTTTAAAATGTTCACAGAAAGTAAAATCATGCAATAATTTAATGTTAAAATGCCAAAAAGACTTTGATTTTACTGTTGATGATAAAATAAACTCCATTAAAACTAGATGGTGATCAGTAAAACCAACAGGGAGGATCTGACAGTTAAGAACCTGATTAGTAAAAGCGGCAGAAAGATAAAACCTATCTAACCTGCTGCACTCATCCTTCCATCTAACACCTTCACCAGGTGTACTGCCGGGCTGAAGGATGTTTCATCCTCCACACATCCACCAGATCTGCTTTCATGATACTCTCAGATAAAAGCTGGGAGGACTGAACATGTGGCTCCACACCCGTCCTATCTAGCTTCAAACCTGTGCAGCAGTTCCAGTCTCCACCCAACACAATACATTCATTTTGATCAATGCTGCTAAGTGTTTCATTTAAAACTTTAAAACTCTTTCCCGCTCAGAGCCTTGGTTTGGTGCATAGATATGAGATATGAAGATATAATAATGACTGTGTGTGTGTCTGTGTGTGACTGTGTGTGTGTGTGACTGTGTGTCTGTGTGTGTAGTTGTATTACTCTCAGAACTACCATCAGAAGATCCGTCAGGACTGTGCCGACTTCATGAGAACAAACAGATTCAACTTTGAACCGGTGAGTTGTCATGTGACCTGATGTGTGACAGTGCGTTGCCATGGCGGTGGAGGCTCAGGTGTGTTCTTCTTCTTCTTCTCTCAGTTTGTCGAAGGTTCCTTCGAGAAATATCTGGAGTGTCTGGAGGACCCGAAGGTGAGCTGCCGTGACCTTTGACCTCTGTGTTATGAGTGTGAACAGGAGACCGTGGGTCAGGTGGAGATCAAGGCTCTGTCTCAGCTGTACAGGTGAGGAACCCAGGAGCATCACATGTTCTCTACTGGACTGATGTCACCAGAATTCACTGTGTGTGTGTCTGTGTGTGTGTGTCTGTGTGTGACTGTGTGTGTGTGTCTGTGTGTGTGTAGGCGTTGTTTCCTGATCTATCGATACCCGGGGAAACCAGCCACAGTGATCTCAGAGGACGACTTTGTGGACAAGGTGACATCACCTGACCGGGGGGGGGGTAGAACATGTCTTTGGTTTTCCAGTCCTCTGATTGGTCCGATTAGTTTGACTGTTTCTGAAGTTCCGGTGCTGACTGTCAATCATCTGTGTTGCCTAGGTGATGCTGTGCTGCTCCTGGGACAGATGACACAAAGGTTAGCGGGTCAAAACGTCTGAGTCAGTTGGCGTGTGTGTGTGTGTGTGTGTGTGTGTGTGTGTGTGTGTGTGTGTGTGTGTGTGTGTGTGTGTCAGCTGTGTTTAGTTGTTGTGGTGATTTTGTTTTTCAGTCTCCTGCAGATGCTCCTCCGTCCAGACTCTCTCTTCCTTATAAGGTCATGAAGTCTCTGGACGGAGACGTGTACAGAAACCTGGAGTTTGACGTGTGGCAGGACACCTGCAAAGGTAACACACACACACACACACACACACACACACATCATACACTGACAACCTTTTTATACATGTAAAGAAGAAGGTTTGATTCAGAGCAGCTCTAGTCTCATTACATCATCGTGACCTTTGACCACAGGAATCGAACCAGCTCCTCCGTTATGTCCGTGGCACAGCGGAACGGTGGGTTTTCATTTCCGCTCCCATGTTAACAGATGAGTCCTGCCTTCTCAGGGCAAACACTATGTAAGATAATAGTGGAGCAGGCAGTAGACGATCCGCTGCTGAACCGCATCCGATACAACAAGTACACAACCTCGACAGATACACAACCTCGACAGATACACAACCTCGACAGATACACAACCGCGACAGATACACAACCTCGACAGATACACAACTTCGACAGATACACAACCTCGACAGATACACAACCTCGACAGATACACAACTTCGACAGATACACAACCTCGACAGATACACAACCTCGACAGTAGCACCTCATCACTGCTGGTGTGTGAGTTCTCACTAAAGGTGAAGCTGATTTTTAACGCTGTGATCAGTAAAACCAACAGGGAGGATCTGACAGTTAAAAACCTGATTAGTAAAAGTGGCAGTAAGATAAAACCTATCTAACCTGCTGCACTCAGCCAGGTTAGATAGGTTTATCACTTGTTTCTGATAGGACAGCTCTTTTCTTAGCATCTCTGCCCCCGTTTACGTTTAATGATGCTATCCTTAAATCCTGCTAATTATTAATAATCATGAGAAATGATTATTAATATAGAAATTATTTATTAAAAATAATTAAACATTATAAAGCTATTAATTAAGAATAGTATAATAATAAATTAGAAATGATACGGTTATCCATTAATAATGGTTGTATAAATAATGAAAACAATAAAATGATCAATTAAGAATAATACAATCTGTAATCATTGCTTATCGTAGCGGGGCACCACCCTGGTTACAGGGACCAACTAGTCAAACTATAGTTATCAGTCTCAAGTGATAAAAGTTAAATTAATAATCTCAATATTTAATATTAATGATTATATAATAAACAATGAAGGGTTTTAAGTTGGAGCACAGGCTATAGTAATCCAGCTGCATTCACATACACATGTACAAATAATCACAGAAATACAAATACTTTAATTACAAAAGTATTTATTAAAAAGGGGAAATAAAGTTAATGTTATTTCAATGATTCTTCATTTAACAAAACCAATATTTCAAATATGGCAACAGCAGCAGCAGCACTTATCACAATTGTCACACATGTAATACTGAGTATCTACTGGTGTGTGTGTGTGTGTGTCTAAGAAAGAGAAAGGGGAGTGGCTATGGCGTAATGACAAGATCACGTGGTGACGTAGTCTGGCCAGGATCAAGATGTTACGTACAAGATGGAGGTTTCCTAAGTGAAGCCACGTTGCGAAAAGCAAAATGGCTGCCGGTCACTGACCTTAAAAAAGGGGGTCTTTAGACAAAGAGATTTCTTATCTCCTGGTTCTGGCGCCGAATGGCGTCGAGATGTATTAAGGCTCTTTAAATCTAGAATTTTCTATGCCACATGAAATATGTAAGTGTAGGTCGGGACGTGTGTAAAAACAGGTTTAGGAGAAAAGAGAGAGAGAGGGAGAGATAGAGAGAGATCAGGAAAGCTCTCAAAACATCGTCAGAGACAAACTTCCGGCGAAGCGGGCAGTCCAGTTATATGAGATGTATCTTTTAACAGATGTAAATCTCCGCACAATATCTCTGACGGTAACACGTAAAAAAAAAGGAAGTGCCGGCTTGTTACGCGCGCTTCTCAGAACATAGTAAACAAAGGAACCGGATGTGACGTCTCCAGTTCGCCACGCGTTACACGGCTAAAAACAGATCAGCGATCTTAAAACAAACATACAATCAAATAAATGACACGCTAAGTATTTAAACTAGTCTCTGCCCAGACAATAAAGCCTCTTACTGTGACCTTCGCGGTGTTGCTTGCGCGTGGCATGCGGATTTTCAGGAAGTCCAGTGAATGATCGTGGCCGCTCAAGCTCGGTGGCGCTGGTTCCTCGGTTGTTGAATAGGAACGGATTCGTCTTGCTCCTCAATGGGATGAAACATCGTCTCTTCTGCAGGGATGATCAGCTGTGGCGCAGTTGTGGGGATCGTGAAAAAGAAAGTCTTTGTCTCGGCCGGCGAATGAGCTTCTGTGCGCGGCCTTTTCAAGTTAAAAACAAAAATAGTCTTTCAAAATAAAATTCAACTTAAGATAGAGAAGAAAATAACTCTGGTTGCCTCCTTTAGAGCTGGAACATCTGGGAGGCCCCGAAGGGGCCTGGTCGAAGTCCTTAGCAGGGAGAAATGGCAGCGATTATTTGGAGTCCCAGGGCTTTTAAATTACCTGAGAGGTCCTCCTCCTTGAGGAGTTGGTCATAGGACATCGGCCAATTGATTTGTCAGGAATCGATCTGAGTGGGCGGGGCTTGGAACTCAGCGGGGGTTCCAAGGCATTCCCAGAACATTTTCCACCACCAGGGGGAGATTCTTGAGCCTGCAGGAGAATGTTTTCCCTCCAAAAGTTTAACAACCCTTTGTTCACCCTCGGCTCCAGTGTCTGGTGGTCAGCCTCTGGGCTCTGGCCCAACAATAGTTATTTTGTACTGTTGTTTCTGTTATCCTGTAGAACATGTCTTTGGTTTTCCAGTCCTCTGATTGGTCCGATTAGTTTGACTGTTTCTGAAGTTCCGGTGCTGACTGTCAATCATCTGTGTTGCCTAGGTGATGCTGTACTGCTCCATCAATGGTCACTATGACATCGTTTACACCAGGAGTTACCCCGCCTCCGCCGCGCTGTGCCAGGGTGAGTGCTGATACACACTCACACACACACTGATCATCAGTGTGTGTGTGAGTGCTGATACACACTCACACACACACTGATCATCATCAGTGTGTGTGTGGTTGATTGATTTTAGTGTGTGTGTGTGTGTGTCTGTGAGTGTGTGTGTGTGTGTGTGTGTGTGTTAGTGTGTGTGTGTGTTTGTGTGTTGTTTCAGGTGCGTCTGGAGCCAAAGGGGAAATACTATAACGCCTTCATCCAGGAAGTAGGAACCCACTCGTCAGCCGTCACCGTGTTCATCGAGGAGCTGGGAGAGAAGTAATGAAACATTTAATCTGACGACTCTTCCACATTAATCTGAACCAAGCATCAGGTGTGAAGCTGACTCCAGACCAGCAGACGTCAGATGGTTGTGATGTGTCTCTGTCTTAGACACCTGGTTCCTCTGACGGATCTGAAACCAGTGAATCCAGTTCCTGCCTGGAATGTTGCTGCTCCAACTAGAAAAGGAGATCTGGGTAAGCTTAGGTTATTCTATGACCTCTGACCTCTTGCAACCCCCCCCCCCCCTGACCCTATGGCCTCGTGCAGACTTGGACTCTCGTGGTCAGCGTCATCATCGTCACCGTTACTTCAGGAAGTCTCGGGGCAGCAGTGGAATGAAGGGGGCCGAGCTCATGATAGCTCCCGCCCCTTTATACGGAGGCCCCGCCCCATCCAGCCTGCCCCCTCGCTTCCAGCCGGCAGGTCACCCCCGCCCACCCCCTCCTCCCTCAACTGGAACCATGACCTATGATCCCTACGCCCCCCCACACCACCACCACCACCACCCTACAGTCAGAGCTCCTCGCTACGGAGCGTCCAGGTGGGAACTGACACTTGTAGAACTTGTGTAGTTGATCACATTCACACCTGCTGAGACACAGGTTGACCTCAGGTGTGAAGACATGTGACGCATGTTGAGGGAGGCGTTACCGATGAATTACTCTTGATACTGATGACTTCCTGTGTGTGTGTGTGTCTCTGTGTGTGTCTGTGTGTGTCATGGATTGTGGTCAGAAGCTCCACCCGTTTCCTCAACCGTCACCTGATTGGCCCACAGCTGACCTATTACCACCCTGGAAGACGATATTACCACGACTATGAGAACTACGCCTTCAGGTCCCGGTAAATGATGTCATCATCTTGCCACAGTCCCACCAACCATGTGTGTGGTTGGTGTTCACCACGATGACCTGTCTCTGAAATATGATCTACTTTGAATCCAAAGGGACGGTGCACATTATTTAATATGAGCACAATGTTCCAGAGCCTCTTAGACTCATTTTCATCTGCAGTCTCAGACAGGTTGATAAACAGAGACAAAGAAACTAGACTATTCCAGATGATGACATGTGTTATCATCATAAATATAATACAACACCCTCCATGTAGAACCGTGACTGCCCCCCCAGTGGTCGATCACATGTCTTCCTGTGTTCAGTCGTAGCCGTCGTCAGCTGGTTGCTGCTATCAATAAAGATTGTCAGTTTGGTTACCCTGCGGAGACGGGGGAGGAGCCAGGCGATCTGGACTCGGCCATCACGTACTACCAGCTGGATGACGCCAGCGACGCCGTCTTCCCGCCGCTGCCGGTGAGAGAAGCACATGACCACGCAGACATGTGACCATGCGTTTCCGTTTGGATTCACTCTGACTCCTCCCACAGGGCACTGCTCCTCCCCCTCCACCTGGCTCCACCTATCGAGTTCAGAGAGCCTCTGGACACCACCCCCCTTCACATCGACCTGCAAACACCCCAGTGTGCTCCTCAGAGGACGAACAGGAGGACACGAGCACCGCTGAGGACCAGGGTGAGGAGGACACGGGACTCTGTCTCTCTGACTCTGTCTCCGTCTCTTTGTCCCCTGACGCTTTGTCTCTTTGTCTCTCAGCTGAGTTCTCAGAGGATTTCATCTTCAGTGCTCAGGGTGAGTTTTGTTAAAGTAGCTCCATCCTGTGAAATAAGTATTTATCTGGGGGACAGAGAGTTTCCAGATTGAACTTGTGACAGCCAACCCCCCCCCCCCCTCTGGGACTCGAACACTGACCACAGTGACTCTCCACTCTCCTTCAAGAGATGGATAAGGGAAGTTTAGATCAACGTCTGGTTGGTTCAGTTGATCTCTAACTCACCCAGAACATCTCCACCTCTCCAGACTCATCCTGTCACCACATCACTCAGCTTCCTGTCAGTAGATCCAGTACTGACCTCAGATGTGTCTGTGGCTTCCTCAGCTGTTGATTGTGACTTTTGTTTCAGATCAGAACTACCAGACGTCCGGTGGTTACACAACTGCTGAGGCCTCCAACAATCAGGTAACAGCTTTAACAACCAATCACTTCACAGAATCTGTAGAGACACAAGAGACGCAGTCTGTCAGAGGACATGCTTCTGACCTGAGGGACAGACGGAGGACACGGAGCAGGACATGCTAACAACATGATAACATGTCATAATGATCACGTGATCAGTGATGTCACTAAGCTTCAGAAAGCTTTTACCTTTTCTCTTGTTGTGAAAGGATGGACAGGAAGGAGGATGTGCTGACTCTCCCCCAAGACCAGACATGAATTACAACTACACACAGCAGGTACACACACACACACACACACACACACACACACAGCAGGTACAAATGTTCTCTCTGTTTGTATTTATACACGTGGTAGGACCTTCAGCGGGTTGAGGGGACAGAAAGATGGTAAAACCATAATAATTGTGACGTCAGCTACACTCACTGGGTTTGTGTGTTACAGGTAGTGAAGCCTTTAGCTGTCGTTGGCTCTTCACCCTCCTCTTCCTCATCCTCACCCTCTTCTCCATCATCGCATGTTCCTGCAGCTGCTCACCTGCCGCCAAGTGCACACACACAGACACGCTCAGGTGTCCACACACACTCGCATGCAACAGGTACACAAACAGAAACACACAGGCATTTGACAGAGACCCTCTGTGTGGATCTGTTTTGTTTAGATTCTGGAGACAATGTAAACACAAACAAACCTGTTTCCTCAGATAATTGACATCAGAACGTGTTTAAAATGATCTTTTCCTGTTCAGCCTCCATGTCAATCCCAGCTTCTTCTCCGTGGTTGGTTAATGAGCTAGGTGAGCCTCTCTGCACCGTGGTGGCTCCGCCCCCTTACTCCTACGACCCTAATGGCAGCGATTTACCCCGAGGTCAGAGGTCAACCAGCCTAACTGTCACACACCCACACTGACCTGCCGCTGTCACTCATGTTACTCTGTGTGTGTGTGTGTGTGTGTGTGTGTGTAGACTGCAGAATTCTTCAGTATTACTTCAACTTGGGCGTCCAGGTGAGTTCCTGTGACACTCTCTTTAAATATTTAAAATATTAATATATTATAACATTAATTTATAATTAACCCCCCCCCCCCCCAGTGGTACTGGCAGCAGCAGACAACGTTCTCCTCCCCCTCTCCTGAGAACCACTACACCTACCAACCCTACCCCCCCTACCTGAGCCAGGAGCCGCTGCACGGTAAGACTCGTCTCTGATTGGTGCAGGTCTCACAGGTGACCTCATCACCTGACCTCAGGACAGACGTGATTATCAGAACAATAACATCAATCAGAAATATGACCTGAACTGGGAACAGGAAGTACAGCTGGTGTAGTAGTTCCCAGGAAATGGAAGCTCCACTTCCTGTTAAGTATCAGACTTCCTCTTCTTCTACCCCCAGCTGCCTCCCATCAGCCCCCCTCCTCCTACCCAGAATCCTCCAGGGCAGGAGATGGACAGACGGACGGACACGGCGGTGGTCAGTGATGACAGATCAGCTGATACAACATGATTGAATTTTGCATTGTTTGATTTGTTTCCCCCACCCCCCACAGGCTCCTCCCCATCGATGGAAGGCTCCATCTCCTCCATTGGCCCTGTTCCTCCAGGCTCCGCCCCCTCCGCTGCTCATCTGTACCAGGAGCAAACGCCTCTCCCCCCTCCCCCTATGCTACACCTGCCATATGAAGCCCCGCCCATCACCACCTACCTGCCCTCTGCTCCTCAGCCAACCCACCTCCCCCATCACTCCTCCTACCACTGCCTCCCACCATCAGTCCAGTGGGGAACGCTCCAGACTGGAGGCCACAACTCACGGGTTTATTGCCCCGCCCCTAACCCAGCCCACGTGGTTGCTTACATTACAGCCCCATCCCCCCACCACACAGCGACACACTACATCCCCCCCACCGTGTGAGTGAGATGCACATCCTGCTGAAACATACCTCAAGAGTTAGCATGAAGCTAACGAGTTCCCGTTGGCAGGGAAAGTTAAAGAGGATATGATGTATGAAAAATAATTAGGACAAATCTTTATTCTTTCTGTAAATTTTTTGTAAAAAACCCTCTATACTTCCAGTATTGAGGTATTTCTGTTCTCACTTTAGCGTGTTAGCTTCACATTGAAAGTTGTGAAAGAGTTCTTAGTTAGTTTGTTGCCAAAAAACTTTATTTACAAATCTCCGACACAAATAACTTCGTGCTCCGAACGTTGAAGTCGAGAGCGACAGTTGTTGGTACGGTTACCTGAGAAGAACTGAGTTTAATTAGTTTGTCGGTCAGTTAATTGAGTTTCAGTCGGCCAATCGGTGAGAGGGGGCGGGGCATGGGCAGTCCCTGTTTATTGATGAGGGATGTATTTATGTTGATGTTTTGTTCAAACTGCCGATGGTGATAAGTTGTTTCTGGGAGAATAAAGTTAGTTTCACAAGCAGACGACCGTTTGTTTCATCAGTGACAAAGATCACATGATCACAGGTGTCACATGATCAGGACCTCCTGAACCATTCATCTGTTTGTGTAAATAAAGATGACTCGTTTCCACTTCCTGTAGAATATCTCAGATACGAACGCTGCCATCTTGTGGTGATGGAGTCTTTAGCAGTCAGTACACTGTGCAGTAGTAATTCTCATCTGACGTCTCGGCCTGTTTTTATATCATTTAATAACTGATTCAAACCAAACTGATCAGAAACACTTGAACAAACATCAGAGAGAGAAGAACGATGTGAAACGACAGAAACTTCTTTACAAACATTTACTTAACGTGTACTTTGACTTTCTGGAGCCTGAACTAGAATCAAAGTTACGAGCTGACTACAGGACTAACTTCATGAAGAACCAGTTCCACGGGAGGTTCAACCAGTACGTTAACTCCATTCATGTAAAACTAACTCTGTATAAGCACCGCCCCCTAGACTCATTCTGACATCATTCATCATCTTTGGATCTGAACCTTTGTTTTATTGAAGAAACCATTTTGTTTCTCATGGTTTTATTCCCTCAGTGAAGATTTTCATCGTTAACAATACAAGATGTTGACTGTTACATTAGCATGATATATTAGTGTACTTCACTTTATTGAGTCTGGACGACAGGAGGAGGAGCTGAAGCCTGAAGTGTCCAGTTTGACCTGCAGGTGGCGCAACATGAAAATCAGGATTCTTTCTCTGAAGAAAACGAATGTTCAGGTGTGAACCAATCAGATCAGATCTGATCACACCAGACCACATGAGTCCACATCCTCTAACAGAGTCCTTTCAAATCCCTCCTGGTCCACATGTGAAGGACGTCCTCTCAGCTGACGTCCAAAGAATCACAATATCAAAACTGATCACAAGATAGAGATCAATACTTTCATTCACATGCTCCCACACACGCACACGTCTGTAAACCCAGACTGGTCTTTAACACAGGACACGCGTGTTAATCTGCATGTAGGTCAGGAAGTGAGATCTGATCCCAGGAGACACCGGCCCTGTGTGCATCACGTGTCCTCATGGCAGAAGCTCCGTGGGGATCTCCACAGTCCAGGGGTCGCGACCTCCTCTGGAGCTCAGGGGCTCTTTCAGCCAGCGAGGGTTGGACAGGTGAGTCACGTGTTTCTCCTGCAGACCAACCAGAAGGGCCGACCTCTCCAGGTGCTGAAGCTCCTCCTCCAGCATGGAGGCGGGACACACCGAGGTCACGCCCACATCCACCAATCCTGAAAGAGATGTATTTCCACAGGTGATGCCTTCAGGAACCCCACAGAAAACACAGGTCAGTTCCCACCTGCCACCACGCCGCGGCCGAACCGCTCCCCGGACTCCAGGAGCCCGTGGATCTGAGCCTCGGTCATCCCCAGTGGGCCGCGAAGCACCGCCCGCCACTCGTCGCCCTCCCAGTCCCGCCGGGCGATGTGGACCGCCAGGGTCTGGTTCTCCAGCGGGGCCAGCAGGGGCCTCCAGCGGCTCTCCAGCGTCTTCACCCCGTCCAGAATCAGACCGGCGTACGGCTGGCGGAACGACAGACACCACACCTGCACCGACATGTCTGCAAAACAAGCGCACCCCACACCTTCTGACGTGTGAGGGAAACAAACACCCCCCCTCAGATGTGGAATGAAGTTTGTCACAAACCGGTTTCCGTACAGATCAAAGTCTCGGCGGTGAAATCCTTTGATCTAACTTTAATTCAGCAGTTTCTCAGTTTGATCATAGATATATATATAAACACTAGATGTCTCGGCCAATGGAATCGAACGTCCGCACATGGCGGCCATCTTGCCACAGGCAGCTCGCTCACCCATAACATTGTGTTGGTAGTGGAACATGTACTTTTTAATTAATTCTTTATATATATCTATGAGTTTGATGACGTTGATTCTCGCTCGTTGGTTTTTACAGAGAATCTACTTCCTGTTTACGTTTTTCTTCTGTGTAAAACAATGTGCAGCTCCTGAGCAGCTCGGTGGTTATACTGCCCCCTACACATTCACCAAGCTACTGCAGCAGGTTAGATACTCGAGGATTTTCATTTTTACCCTGATGAAAAAATAAAGTTACACAAAAACCTTAAAGGGGGGGGCGCTAGTGAGCACTGCATGGAGTAGTCCTGTTTTCGAGTGGCTCCTCCACACTCTCGCTAAATATTTGCTAAAATCAACACTTTCAGAAATATGAGCGGACCCAGCAGAAACAAACCTAAGGAGAAACCTTCGCATCCGAACGCGAACCCAAAGAAAAGCGGCAAAACCGTTCCTACTATGGAAAAGGTTGGTGCCGTTAGCCCTGAGCTAAGCCCGGCTAACAGCCCAGGCTCCGCTGCTAACACCGATGATCCTTCAACGTCACAACCCACGCTGGCTAGCGTCTTGGCGGCTATTGGGAAACTGGACAATGACATGAACGCCAGATTCAACGCGCTTGATTCTAACCTTCAACAAGTTCAGACTTCCCTGGCGGACCACACGGCACGCATCTCCGACTTGGAGGGTTTTGCTAACGACCACGAGTCCCGCATCGCAGCCCTGGAGAAACGGTGCACGGAGCTATGCGAAACCAACAAGTCCACTAAACGTAAGCTAATAGACCTCGAGAACCGATCTAGACGCTGCAATATTAAAGTTACTGGGCTACCGGAAAAAGTTGAGAAAGGCAACCCGACTCAGTTTCTCGCTGAGTTCCTGCCGCAGCTCCTCGGGACCAATCATTTCCCAAGTGGACTCAAAGTTGACCGGGCGCACCGCATCGGTCCACCCTCAGCCGGCCGTCCACGCACCATGATCGCTAAGATTCATCACCCTCCGGAGAAAGAAAAAATCCTTAAGCTTGCCCGCCTGCAGGCTCCCCTGACCTTCAACGGCGCCCGAATCAGCGTATACCCAGACTTTTCACCTGAAGTCGCCGAACAACGCCGCGCCTTTGCCGGAGCAAAAAAGAAACTGAGGGACGCCGGGATCAAACACGGTCTCCTCTTCCCCGCCAGACTGATCTTCAATCACGGCACGGAGCAGAAAATATTTCAGGATGCCACGGATGCCGAGTCTTTCATAGACAAATGTATTACATCCCCCGCCGCTCCGGTGTGAGCTCTATCCCCGCCCGGGGAACTTATTTATCCTGCTGCCGCTCCCAGACACCCACGTAAGACATTTTAGTGGTACCCGTTTCAGTTTCTCAGTCACACTAAGAATTGAGTGCTATTTAACCGCTAAATATATGAGTGTTTTTCGTTTACTTGTGTGGACGGGGCTACCGGTCTATTGATTAGCGAATCATGTTCTCTGCTTTAGCAAGGAGTATTATTCTAGTTCGACGGTTTCTTGCAGTGTTTAGCCGTTTCTCAGTGCTTATGTTTTTCTTGTTCCACCTCGTTTGGTGGGGTGGACAGGGGGGGGGTTTAGTCTATATGTCTTCTCGTTTTCCCTTTTTTCGCCTGCTCTTCTTAAAGGTACCATACCTATTATGCCTTTCGATATGTTACGTCGTCATACATCTACTATCCTTCTGTGATCATTGACAACTCTCCTGCTCCGCCACAAGGTGGCAGTTTAACACTACTTAGCTGGAATGTCAGGGGTTTGCAGAGTAACTTGAAGAGAGGCAAAGTCTTCTCCCATTTAAAGTCTTTGTCAGGAGATATTATTTTTATGCAAGAAACGCATATTAAACATAATGAGCAATGGAGGTTGAGATGTGCTTGGATATCTCAGATATATCAGTCAACTTTCTCCTCTAAGGCCAGAGGTGTAGCCATATTAATCAGACGGACCGTTCCATTTGAACATATTTCCACTGTCTCTGACCCTAACGGCCGCTATTTAATAGTAACAGGCCGCATTCTGTCACGGCATGTAACCTTTCTGAATATTTACGCACCTAACTTTGACGACCCTGGTTTTTTTAGGAAAGTCTTCAACCTTATTCCAGATTTATCATCCACTCATTTAATCGTGGGTGGTGATTTTAATACGGTATTGGACTGCTCTCTTGATAGACTCTCCTCTCGCCCCACCAGTCTCTCTAATGCCAGTATTGCGCTGAATAATATAATTAAGTCAATGAACCTTCTTGACATTTGGAGGCTGCAACACCCAAACGATAGGGACTTTTCCTTCTTCTCAAGCGTACATAAGTCGTATACGAGAATTGACTACTTTTTGACTGACGCCACTTTGACCTCAGATGTAATTTCCTCCAAATATCATGATATCATAATTTCTGATCACAGCCCTGTTGAACTAAAAATAAATATTGGTGGGACCAAGACCGCATTTAACTGGCGGTTCAATCCTTTACTACTTAACAACATACAATTTCGCCAGCAAACAGCCAGCAGAATAACAGAATATTTTCATGAAAATGATACACCCGAGGTAAATGACTCCACTCTATGGGAGGCTTTTAAAGCTGTTATACGAGGACATATCATAGCTCATGAGGCTAAAATAAAAAAAGACAAGATGAAAGAATTAATTGATGTCACAACTCAACTCAAACTATTAGAAAGAGACTACAGATTGACCGCCTCACCTTCTAAGCTTGTTGAAATAACCAAATTAAAGTCTAAATATAATGCTATCCTTTCTGACCAAGTCAGCTTAATGTTACTAAAAGTTAAACAAAAACACTTCGAGCTAGCCGACAAGCCGGATAAACTACTGGCTCGCCAGCTTAGGAACATCCAGGCTAGCAGAATGATTCATGAAATTAAGACCAAATCGGGAACCACTACTACAGACCCTGAGAAAATTAATGAATGTTTCCGTGAATTCTATGAAGATCTTTACACCTCAAAGTCTACCACTACTGCAACTCATACCTCTGAATTTCTCCGCACTCTCCACCTGCCTAAATTGAGTCCCTCTGCACAAACAGATTTAAATGCTGACATAACATTAGAGGAAGTTCAACAGGCAATCCGCTCTTTTCCTAGTGGAAAGGCGTCCGGCCCGGACGGATTTGGCATCGAATTCTATAAAGCATATTTAGACATTATAGCTCCTTTCATGTTAAGAATGTTTAATCATTCTATGTCAATTGGTCTGCTCCCGGAGACGCTTTACTCTGCCAACATCTCTCTGATCTTGAAAAAAGACAAGACCCAGACAGACCCCTCCTCATACCGACCTATTGCCCTCCTGGGCTGTGACCTTAAGGTGTTCACTAAAATTCTTGCAAACAGACTGAATAAATGCATTGCAGATATAATCCATGAAGATCAGACTGGATTTATTCCAGGCAGATTTTCTTTTTTTAATGTAAGGCGTCTGTTGAATATTATGTACACTAGTTTTGGTAAAGATTCTAAAATAGCTGTCCTCGCTCTTGATGCCCAAAAGGCGTTTGATCAAGTTGAGTGGTCGTATATATTGGCTGCAATGGGGGAGTTCGGTATGGGGGAGAGCTTTGCCTCCTGGGTCAAAATGCTATACGCTCGTCCTACCGCTTCAGTTATCACTAACAACAACAGATCTCCTACCTTCAAATTACAACGATCTTGCCGGCAGGGCTGCCCCCTCAGCCCATTATTATTCGCTATTGCAATGGAGCCCCTCGCTGTCAGTATCAGGAACCACCCTTCTATTGCCCCAGTAATCCTTGGGGGAGTCGACCACCGTATCTCGCTGTACGCGGATGATGTAGTTTTGTTTTTATCCCGCCCAGAAGACTCCCTCCCCCCTTTATTAAGACTCATTGAAAAATTTGGTGAAATATCTGGCTACACTGTAAATCTGGATAAAAGTGAATTCATGCCCCTTACAGGTGATCTGGACCCAATTTTCCTTAAAAACCTGCCATTTAAAATTGTAACAGACAAAATCAAATACTTAGGAACCACAATCCCTAAAGACCCCAAGTTAATTTATAAACTGAATTTCCTGGACATGATTGATAAATTAAAATCGAATATCGAATCCTGGAGACTGCTACCATTATCTCTGATAGGTCGTGTCAATGCAATCAAAATGGTAACTCTTCCCAGATTCCTCTATCTCTTCCAGAATCTACCTGTTTTCTTGCCCAAATCCTTTTTTAAATTATTAGACTCACTCATTCTACCTTTCGTGTGGGGTTTCAAAACGCATCGTATTGCTAAAAAACATTTAACCAAACCCAGATCAGCTGGTGGCCTCAGTTTACCAGACTTCTGCCACTACTACTGGGCAGCGAATTGCAGAGCGTTAATGTATTGGCAAAACGCACATCAGGGTAATGTTACTGCCCACACCCCATCTTGGCTCGCAATTGAACAAAGTCTCCCCGTCAGTTCTATGCCAGCCCTCCTCTTCTCCTCAGCTCAACCCTTAAAATCCATTGCTGGAAATAATTTCATAGTTACAAGCTCTTTAAAAATTTGGTATCAAATAAGGAAATCATTTAACCTGCCTGAGATCTCCTCTTACACCCCTCTCTACCGAAACCACGCTTTCCCACCTTCATTGTCTGATAACACTTTCCTTTTCTGGAGGGATAAAGGTATTGCCACCATTGGGGACCTCTATCTTAACAAGACTTTTGCCACCTTTGCTCAGCTGAAGGGGAAATATACACTGTCAGACACGCACTTCTTCCGCTACCTGCAGATTAGAGATTTCACCCGCAAAAATATTCCTTACTTTCAATCGTTGCCAGCTCCCATTGAATTATACACTCTTTTGACTCGACCTCCTGATTCTAAGAAACTCACTTCGCGATTTGTTGATCTTTTCACCTCACTTAACCCGACCTCATCCCAGCACTTAAAGGAGGCTTGGGAGAAAGACTTAGCCTTGTCGATAAGCGACAATGACTGGGAATCCTACCTCGGTGATATTCATAAATGTTCAATAAATTCAAGGCACCAACTTATTCAATTTAAGGTTGTCCACAGATTACATTATTCCTGTACCAAACTCCATTCTTTCTACCCCTCTGTATCCCCAATCTGCTCAAAATGCCAGTCAGCTGAGGGAACCTTAGGCCATCTCTTTTGGTTTTGTCCCAAATTGAACCAGTTTTGGTCTGATATTTTCAAATGCTTTTCTGAGGTATATGAGTGTAATATTTCTCCAGATCCATTCACTGCAATTTTAGGTGGCTCCCAGCACCTTTCTATGCTCACCAACGAACACCGTAGGACTATACAATACGGCATGGTCATAGCAAAAAGGAACATACTAACTTTATGGAAAAGTGGTGAGGCGCCTTCCTTTAAGGCCTGGCTTTCAGAAACTACCAGTCTGCTGCATATGGAAAGGATCCGACACAATGTCTCTCTCAGCTCTGCAGCCTTTGATAAGATTTGGCAACCTTTCTTTTTATATTTGTCAAGAATGACCCAACAGTGATAGTCATGCTCCACTCACATTCCTTTCTACCAACGTAACTTCATGTTTTTGACTTCTATATAATGACAGGTATGTTCTGTAGATAATTGTATATACTGTTTCAGAGCAGGTCCCCTTTATTTTTTTTTTTTTAATTTATTTATTTATTTATTTTTCTCTGTCTCTCTCTCTCTTTGTACTCTCTGTTGTTTTTTTTGTTTTTTTTGCTGTCTGTACAATATGTGTTTGTCCATGAACACTTGTTCAATGTGTCTTTTTTCTGTCACAATATGCTTATTGCCTGTTTTATATATTGAAAATTTATAAATAAAATATTGAAAAAAAAAAAAAAAAAAAAAAAAAACCTTAAAGTAAAAAACTCATTGCTCGTGATTTTTCAATCTATTGTTATTTTAATTAAAATTAATAAAAGCATGTATCATAAATAAACAAGGTAACGCAAAAATACAAGAAGAAGAGGGAGAGATTGGGTAGGAAGAAAAAAAAGGCAGGATAACAAAGAGAGAACTGGAACAAGTGGCGACTGTGAGAGAGAGAACAAGAAGAAGGGAGCGGTGAGAGGAGAGGAGGAGAGTGGGGGGGGGGGGGGGGCATAGTAATGAACAGGTGGTGGGGGGGGGGAGAAGGTGAAGCCTGTTTCTGTGGGTGTCTCTGGAACTCACCACGTGCTGCGTGGACAGATGTGTGGACGGACCGCTAGTGATCACTGAATGTTTGGTGAATGAATGAAATCAATTGATAAAGAAGAATTTCATAACGAGCACAAGCTTTTCCTTATAAGTATAAAGTTTATCCATAAATGTGTTTGATGAATTCTAACGGATCCTTTGGAGACGTGTTGTTCACACTTTGTGTTTGGTCACGTGACACCAGCCTGGTGCACAGCTCCATGAAGAGATGATGGTCTCACTCTGCTGCAGAGGAAGTGGACCTCAGAGCTTCAACATCTGCTGGACAGATGTGAGAGCAGCGTGTTCATGAACATGGCGTGACAGTCACATGTTACACTGACACACGTGTGTTGAGGATCACAAAGTCACATGATGACCTCTCCTCGGGTCAGTTTTCTATTAAATATGCTAAAATGTTTATGAAACAGTTTCCTCAGAGACTGAAAGATGCTCTGCTCTTCATCGACTCTTCTTCATTCTGTAAATGTCTCATTCACTTTTCTTCTGCTGGTTTCCAGTATGTCAAACTGGTGATTTTGTTCTTTTACCTGCACCAAGGACGAGATGTTTCCACCAGTTTGTTTGAAGAGGAAAGAAAAGCTGAGTCATGATTCCAGTGAAGTCGGTGGAAGGATGTTTATTGAGCATTAAAGCAGAGACAAGTAGAAACAGAACTTTTCTCTCTGAGATGTTTTTCTTCTCGTTACATCTGGTTTGTCACAGAGGAAATGATCCATGTGTTTGACTCATAGACTGAATATAAAGGCTTTGACTGGGATGTGCTGCTGTTATACTGCAGCGCCACCTGTGGGTCAAAAGGAGAAAAGCCACCACCGCTCTGCACCTGATGCAGAAATGAAAACGTCCCATTTTTAAGTCCAGAGTTTTGATCTTTTGTGTCAAAGACAAAACTCTGATTTTAAACTCAAAGTGATTTCAATGTGTTGAACTTTGTGTTGAACTAAATCAATTTGTGACGTGAATCCAGGAACTTTAAGATCATAAACAAACATCTACACAGAATGTGGTTCTACACACATGGAGACACACTGAGGGACAAAGGTGGACAATAATAAAGACAAACTTAAACACACTGTATGTGACTCTTTATAGAGGGTTTATATATTCTGCTTGTGTTGTGTCATTTCAATAAACACATTCTTCATGTGAATAAACACAATCGGGGCAGGAAGGTTGCTGGTTTGAATCCGGTTCAGATGGGGTCTTCCTGTGTGGAGTCTGCATGTTCTCCCCGTGTTTTCTCCAGGTGCTCCGGCTTCATCTCACAAACACATGCAGATTAGGGGTTGTGTAGATTGGAGACTACACACAAGCTGCTGCTGCTTCAGCCTCTGGATCCTCAGGACACAGCTCAGCCTCCGTCCACACACACTGTCCTCTTCACACTGTCCTCTTCACACTCAGCTCCACCTGTTGAGAGAAGAAGACATCAGTGTCACAGAGACTCACTTCATCAGCTGTGAGTCAGTGATGCAGCTCATCCAGTAGAAAGAGCAGCAGGGACTTCACTCCTGTTCAGAGGTGGAGCAGCTTCCTCTCTGCTTCATGTTCACGTGTTGGAATGAACACGCTAAGAGCTCAGTGTGTGTCCTCTGCATGTCAAAGTGCAGAGTGGACACCTGAGAGGTGGATTTACTGCTGTTACAGGTGAAGCCATGTTTCACTGTGTGTTGATGAACATCTGCTTCTGACAAACTGGGACCAGAGGAGACAGATGGACCTCAGCAGAGGTTCTGCTCTGCATAAAGAGCTCCTGGTTACCATGTGATGAGGAGAGGCTTCAGTCCCACTGATCTCAGAGCTGTGACAAAGATCCACCTGATCAGTTCTTCACTGATGAAGTGAGAGGACAAAGTGTCTCAGATCAGATGAAGACGACACCGTCTCTGTCCCTCGTGTGAGGCTGTCAGCTGTGGTCCAGCTTGTGTAAGTTACAGCGCCCCCTGGTGGCATCTGGTCAAAATATATTACGTGACCACGACATAATAACGTGTGAACGAGACAAATAACTCGAGGCCACGAGATCTGAATCTGTTGTTTACTAACAAGACGAGTGGAAGACAAGAAGACACACACTGTCTCACTGTCTCTGAGGACACACACTGTCTCACTGAGGACACACACTGTCTCACTGTCTCTGAGGACACACACTGTCTCACTGACTCTGAGGACACACACTGTCTCACTGACTCTGAGGACACACACTGTCTCTGAGGACACACACTGTCTCACTTTCTCTGAGGACACACACTGTCTCAATGACTCTGAGGACACACACTGTCTCTGAGGACACACACTGTCTCACTGTCTCTGAGGACACACACTGTCTCACTGACTCTGAGGACACACACTGTCTCTGAGAACACACGGTCTCACTGTCTCTGAGGACACACACTGTCTCACTGTCTCTGAGGACACACACTGTCTCACTGACTCTGAGGACACACACTGTCTCACTGTCTCTGAGGACACACACTGACTCACTGAGGACACACACTGTCTCACTGTCTCTGAGGACACACACTGTCTCTGAGGACACACACTGTCTCACTTTCTCTGAGGACACACACTGTCTCACTGTCTCTGAGGACACACACTGTCTCTGAGGACACACACTGTCTCACTTTCTCTGAGGACACACACTGTCTCAATGACTCTGAGGACACACACTGTCTCTGAGGACACACACTGTCTCACTTTCTCTGAGGACACACACTGTCTCTGAGGACACACACTGTCCCCGAGGACACACACTGTCTTACTGACTTTGAGGACACACACTGACTTTGAGGACACACACTGTCTCTGAGAACACAGACTGTCTCTGAGGACACACACTGACTCTGAGGACACACACTGACTCTGAGGACACACACTGACTCTGAGGACACACACTATCTCTGAGGACACACACTGTCTCACTTACTCTGAGGACACACACTGTCTCTGAGGACACACACTGTCTCACTGTCTGTGAGGACACACACTGACTCTGAGGACACACACTGTCTCTGAGGACACACACTGTCTCACTGTCTCTGAGGACACACACTGACTCTGAGGAGAAACACTGTCTCTGAGGACACACACTGACTCTGAGGACACATACTGACTCTGTGGACACACACTGACTCTGAGGACACACACTGTCTCACTGTCTCTGAGGACACACACTGTCTCTGAGGACACACACTGTCTCACTGTCTCTGAGGACACACACTGACTCTGAGGAGAAACACTGTCTCTGAGGACACACACTGACTCTGAGGACACACACTATCTCACTGTCTCTGAGGACACCCACTGTCTCTGAGGACACACACTGACTCTGAGGACACACACTGACTCTGTGGACACACACTGACTCTGTGGACACACACTGTCTCACTGTCTCTGAGGACACACACTGTCTCTGAGGACACACACTGTCTCACTGTCTCTGAGGACACACACTGACTCTGAGGACACACACTGTCTCACTGTCTCTGAGGACACACACTGTCTCTGAGGACACACACTGTCTCACTGTCTCTGAGGACACACACTGTCTCACTGTCTCTGAGGACACACACTGTCTCTGAGGACACCCACTGTCTCTGAGGACACACACTGACTCTGAGGACACACACTGACTCTGTGGACACACACTGACTCTGTGGACACACACTGTCTCACTGTCTCTGAGGACACACACTGTCTCTGAGGACACACACTGTCTCACTGTCTCTGAGGACACACACTGACTCTGAGGACACACACTGTCTCACTGTCTCTGAGGACACACACTGTCTCTGAGGACACACACTGTCTCTGAGGACACACACTGTCTCACTGTCTCTGAGGACACACACTGTCTCACTGTCTCTGAGGACACACACTGTCTCACTGTCTCGGAGGACACACACATGGACCTGTCTCCAGGAAGCTGAGGTCATCTGGTGTTTTGGGGACAGGATGAGTCTGGAGACATTGAGATGTTCTGGGTGAGTTAGAGATCAACTGAACCAACCAGACGTTGATTTAAACTTCCCTTATCCGTCCCTTTAAGGAGAGTGTGCACCACACAACAGTGTAGAGTCACTGTGGTCAGTGGGCGGAGCTTCTATACTGGTTGATCTCCAACTTAACCTGGAGCAGGTTAGCTGTCCATCAGAAGTTACCATGGTGATTGACCTGGTTAAGAAGTGGACGAGCTTCGTAGAACTGAAAAAACTAAACCTGAAGTGAACCTGATAACCACAAATCCTGCTTGGTAGCACAGACCCTGGATCTGTGATACTGACTGTGTTTAGTAACATACTGATGAAAGCAGCGTGGACTGACTCCAACCATCTACTGACCTCAGAGTCTCCAGTCCACAGGTTGGACTCTGCTGTAGATCAAGAAGCTCCTTCACTCCTGAGTCCTGCAGGTCGTTGTTCCTCAGATCCAGTTTTCTCAGATGAGAGGGGTTTGACCTCAGAGCTGAAGCCAGAGAAGAACAGCTGATCTCTGACAGACTGCAGCTCCACAACCTGGATAAAGAAATATGAATATTAGAATGTGTCCTCCTGTTGTTGTGGATCATCATCATGTCAACACAGACTCTCAACATGCTGCTGACCTCAGTCCAGTCTGTGACCTGAAGATAAATATCAGATCAGACATGTTGGACCATTGTTTCATTCATCAGCTTCTTCTCTGTGTGTTGGTCACTGAGCAGGTTTGTGTAATTAAACACTGTTTAAAGTAGGGATGGCTCCTGATGTCACTTCCTGTTTGTTTCTATACTTATCAACTGTCCAACGTGTTTCAATGAGAATGTGTCTTATTTTGAAAACCTGAGGAGGACGAGTGCTCGGCCTCAGTCCACATGTTATTTACTGACACTTTCTTAGTGATCAGGAGCAGGTGAGTGCAGGTGAATGGAGTTGATGAGGTGGACGTGACTGACAGGCTGGGTGAGTGACAGATGACTGAGGGACAGTGAGCAGAGCAGAACTGAGACAATTTAAATAAATAATGACCCAATAAGAAAGAAAGTCTGAAAAGTGAAGAAGGATTTAAGGACCTCAGAGTCTCCAGTCGACAGTTTGGACTCTCCAGTCCAGAACACAGCAGCTTCACTTCTGAATCCTGCAGGTTGTTGTTAGTCAGATCCAGTTCTCTCAGATGTGAAGGGTCTGACTTCAGAGCTGAGGCCACGACTTCATAGTGAGTCTCTAAGAGGTAACAAAAACAACTGAGTCTGTAATTAAAGAAAATATCAAATCTGTGAGAATTAAATCAGAAAACACAACATTCATACAAAACGTGATCATGTGACCCTCACCCTGGTAAATCCCCTCTTTGTTAAAACACCTCTGACACACACACACACACACATATACACTGACACACACACACTGAAACAGACTGACACACACTGACACACACACTCACCCACTGACAGACACTGAAACACACACACACACACACACACACTGAAACACACTGACACACACACACTGACACACACACTGAAACACACACTGACACACACACTGACACACACACTGACACACACACACTGTGACTGCTGGCCTGTACCTTTCCATGACAGGTGTCTAACCCTCTGTTTGTGTCCCTGGTCTCCGTGTGCAGTGCTGCTGATTGGAGGTAACGAGCCGTAACTGGGTGCACCTGGTACGCAGGTGCACCGGACTCCTTGAAAGCTCTGGCTCCTCCTCCTCCTCCTCGGGGGGGCTTTTGTTTGAATATCTGCACCTCTGAGATTCTACAATAAACCCATCCTGGAACCTGGTAAAACTACCGTCCGCTCTGTCGTGTCATTCATACTCTGGGTGTGACATATGGGGGCTCGTCCAGAAGAAAGAAAGAAACGCCAGTTTGTAGTGAAGTTGGATAATTAGGGGTGAGTAAACGTCGTCGTGTTATTTTGTCTGATTGAACCTGGATTTGGAAAATTGGATCAATAAATTACCTGAGATAAGATTAGTGCGTGTCTTTGGATGCGTGGTTTGTTATTTTTGTTTGTTATTTTTGGGTGACAGGGACCTGGAGCGGTCGTCTCGGGGGCATTTCCGATTTCCGTGGAGCCATTATCAAGCGGTGGCTCTTTCGGATTTACGGGCTCGGTGCTTAAAATCCCCGGTCTCACGTCACCTGAAGAGGAGCAGGGTCTACTGTTTATACAGGTGTCGGGTCATTTGTTGATCTCAATAGCAGCTCACAATTTAATTGGGGAATATGACTTCAAAAATTGTGACTGTTTTTATCCAGACTCCGTCAGCTGAGTTATTAAACTCAATGACAAAGGAGCAGTTAATCGAGGTGACAATTATGACATCGTCGTTTCCGTATTACAAAGGAGGTTAAAAGAGAGAGTTAGGTGCGTAGTGGTGGCCGGTTAGTGGATCAGCAGGTGCTAACAACTACAGCTGCACCATCTGAGCCACCGGCGCCACACGCGCTTACTCAGTGTTGCCAACTCCTCAGTAAGGAAAGTAGCTATTGGCTGTCCTAAAAGTCGCTAGATGTCGCTAAATGACGTCATCGCCTAATTTGCATAATGTAATGGTCGCTATAGGACGTACAGAAAGTGAGAGAAAAACACCCTGAATATGTTTGGAAATTAAAATAAGCTTTCTTCTGCAGAAGCATATTACATTCACTTCACAAAGAAAATTATTCTGTTTTTCTGAGATAATTATCTCGGAGATAAATGCCCCAAAAAATAAAAAATAAAAGTGAATGGAATACGCTTCCGTATTTTTCTGTTGATTCTTTTTTTTTTTATCTTGCCATAGAAATAGGCCATCACTTCTCAAAATAACTTCATGACTTTAATGCTGTATCTAGACCCACATACATAAATCTATTTTGTCCTGTATTGTTAAATGTTAGAATATCAATTTAATCAAAATGATATGTGGGGTGGAACTTCTAGCTCTACCTCCAGCCCTCCTCCTTTATCCGCCTTGGGACCGGCAAAATGATCCAAAAGAGATACTATGGCAGAGCAAGTTATTTATTTTTTTCTTCTTAAGTTTGGTTCAGTTTTCAGTTTCACCACGTTCCACACGAGAGATGTGGACTCTGCAACATGACTCATGTTTTCCAGTGACAGTGAAGATACACTGACACTTACATCCCGCTCTGTAAGCCAGGGCAGGATCAGCGATTAATTTGCTGTCTGGAGGACGCGGAGTGTGGGTCTCCTCTGCTCTGACTGCAGCTGGGACTGCTGCGCAAGGCTACTGGGAGACTGACCGCCTGTGAGTGCGCTGGGATGGCGGAGGGGCTCACGGCATCACCCGCTGCTCGTTGAGGACAGTCACTGCAGAACGATACGTGCTTTCACGTCAGTCTCCAAAACACCAGAAAGTCTCTAATATCACCAGAAGTCGCCATGAGGGTTTGGAAAGTCGCCAGATTTAGCGACCAAGTCGCCAAGTTGGCAACACTGCGCTTACTTTTGAGGAGCAAAAGCCTCTGCTTGTAATGCAGAGGGAGACGGAGCTTGATAAAATCCATCTCACGCAAGAGTTTGAGAAAATAAAACTGGATCAAGAGCAGCAACGATCTGCTGCGGGATGGTAGAATGCCAGGTGGACAGTCACCTACTGGATTGAACGTTGAAAAGAAGATTTGTTTAGTTCCACCATTTAGAGAGGCTGATGTGGACACTTTTTTTCAATTGTTCGAGCGGGTAGCTGATGCGCACAGTTGGTCAGACGTGGAGAGGACTCTGCTCCTCCAGTGTGTGTTGACCGGCCGCGCTCAGCTCGCCTATGCGGCACTGTCTGTGGCAGACAGTCAGGTGTATGAGAAGGTGAAAACTGCAGTGATGAAAGCATACGAACTGGTGCCAGAGGCTTACCGTTTTCGTTTCCGCAATTTGCGGAGGATATACGAGCAAACGAATGTTGATTTCGTGAGAGCTTTAACTTTGCAGTTTACTCGTTGGCGAAGATCCGAAAATATTACTACATTGGATGATTTGATCGATCTATTTTTGTTAGAGCAGTATAAGGACACGCTCTCCGAAGGTGTAGCTACGTACATTGTGGAGCGTAAGTTGCGCACGGCTTCCGAGGCAGCCGTGCTGGCTGATGAATGGGAGCTGACGCACCGGTCACGAGTAGATCGTAGAAAAATGGATGGAGGTAATTTTCGATCATGGCCTAACGTTATACCTGTGCCTCAAGCTCAAGAGCAGCGGTCTGCTCAAAAATATCAACCTGTGCAAAGGCCTGCTCTGGATAAGGACGCGTGTGGGTACTGTTTTGAAAGAGGTCATTGGATAAGGCAATGTCCAGTGCTCAAAGCAAAGAAAGCTCAATCGTTCAACACGACTGCTGAGGCTTCGATCCTGGCTGTTCCAGTGCCTGCGATCCCTGACTTGGAGCTGCCAACTGACCGGCCTGCGTGCGCCTCTGCGTGTGTGGCAGACCGCGAGGTGACGTTTGATCCTTTCATCTCTGAGGGCTTTGTGTCACTTGTTGGTGGTCATAAAGTCAGAGTGAAAATATTGAGGGATACTGGGGCTAGTGGGTCTTTTATATTAGGGTCGGTGTTGCCTTTCTCTAATGAGTCTTACACTGGGAATTCGCTGTTGATTCGTGGAATTGGCTTAAACACAATTTCAGTGCCGTTGCACACTGTCTCTCTTGAGTGTGAACTAGTGGAGGGAGACGTGGAGCTTGGTGTTCGGCCTGCACTACCTATTGATGGCATCTCAGTGGTGCTCGGGAACCAGCTGGCAGGTAGACGCATCTGGTCAGATACGTCTTCTCCTCTGGTGGTTACTGAAGAGCCGCTGTCCACCGGTGAGAGTGCTGAAAAGTATCCGAAGGTGTTTACCGCATGTGTAGTGACTCGCTCTGCCAGTCGAAGAACTGAGACCGAGAGAGTGCAGTCAACTAAATCAAAGTCTTTTTCGCTCGCTGATTATCCCGTCTGTGTATCACGTGAGGAATTGGCAGAAGAGCAAAAGTCAGATGAGACTTTGAAATCACTCTTTGAACTCGTTAACGTTGACCATGAAATTCGGAATAAAGCGGGGGGGCTACTTCGTTAAAGACGGCGTGTTGTTAAGGAAGTGGTCTCCTCACGCCGATTGCTTTGTTGGTGATCCAGTTGTCCAGGTGGTGGTGCCTGCTAAGTTTCGTCTGCTGGTACTCGAAACCGCTCATGATAAGCTCGCTGGTCATGCCGGTGTACAGAAAACATATGATCACATTTTGCGCTATTTCCACTGGACGCGAGTTAAGCGCGACGTTGCCAGTTTTGTAAAAACGTGCGGAACATGTCAACTGACAGGTAAACCCAATGTGATGCTGAAGCCGGCTCCGTTGCGTCCGATTCCGACTGCGAGTCGACCTTTTGAGCACCTTATCATTGACAATGTTGGGCCTCTCCCTCGCTCTAAAACAGGCTGTGAGTACCTGCTCACGGTTATGTGCCAGACCACTCGCTGCCCGGCTGCTTTTCCATTACGTTCTATTAACACGAAAGCAATTGTTAAAGCACTGAGTCAATTTATTTCAACTTTCGGGTTACCGAAAGTTGTGCAATCTGATCGGGGGAGTAACTTTACTTCCAAATTGTTCAAAGACGTTCTCAGGCAATTGGGAATTCAGCAAAATCTGTCAACAGCTTATCACGCTCAGAGCCAAGGTGCTTTGGAACGCTTTCATTCAACGCTGAAGTCACTGCTTCGTGCATATTGTGTCGAGTTAGGGGGCGATTGGGAGGAGGGCCTGCCGTGGCTGATGTTAGCAGCCAGGGGGGTCACTCATGAGAGTACTGGCTTTAGTCCAAATGATCTTGTTTTTGCGCACCGTGTGCGTGGGGTGATGTCAGTGCTCCATGATCAATGGACTGATTCAGAACCGCCTGATAATTTGTCTGAGTACGTTCTGGGTTTCCGCCGCCGTCTTTCCTCTGCCTGGAGAATGGCTAGGGAACGGCTGGAGGAGTCCCAGAAGAAAATGAAAACACTCTTCGATCGTCGCACGGAGCACAGAACGTTTGTTGTTGGTGATTTAGTGCTCGCGCTGCTTCCGGTACTTGGTTCACCGTTTCAGGCCAGGTACGCTGGACCCTATAAGGTCCTGCATCGTGGTCTGAATGATAATTACGTGATCTCGACCCCCGACAGGAGGAATGTCACTCAACGATGTCATGTTAATCTCTGGAAACCGTTTCATACTCGTGAGGAGCGGCGCGCTTCGAAAACGATCGATCCCGTGGTGCTGGTGGACAGCTCCTCTCAGGTGCTGGTGGAGAGCTCCTCTCAGGTGCTGGTGGACAGCTCCTCTCAGGTGCTGGTGGACAGCTCCTCTCAGGTGCTGGTGGACAGCTCCTCTCAGGTGCTGGTGGACAGCTCCTCTCAGGTGCTGGTGGACAGCTCCTCTCTGGTGCTGGTGGACAGCTCCTCTCTGGTGCTGGTGGACAGCTCCTCTCAGGTGCTGGTGGACACCTCCTCTCTGGTGCTGGTGGACAGCTCCTCTCGGGTGCTGGTGGACAGCTCCTCTCGGGTGCTGGTGGACAGCTCCTCTCGGGTGCTGGTGGACAGCTCCTCTCTGGTGCTAGTGGACAGCTCCTCTCGGGTGCTAGTGGACAGCTCCTCTCTGGTGCTAGTGGACAGCTCCTCGCTGGTTCGCGCACCTTTGATGGTGGCAGCTTCAGAGGGGGAGGAGTTTAACACAACCGATGATTGTGTGTTACAAGGGCGTTTAAAGAACTCTGAGACATTGTTAGCCATGCCTTCAGTCCTAAAACATTTAAGTTCGATTCAGAGCCAAGAGCTCACTGATTTGCTTGGGGAGTTTAAAGTGTTGTTCTCTGATGTGCCCACACAGACTGATTTACTGGAGCACGATATCGATGTGGGGGGTGCTGAGCCCATCCGGCAGCGTTTCTATCGAGTGCCTATCGAGAAAAAGGAAAGTCAGAACGAAGAGGTTCAGTATTTGCTTAACAATAACTTAGCTGAACCGTCTTTCTCCAGCTGGTCTTCGCCATGCTTATTGGTTAAAAAGTCTGACGGTACGTTTCGTTTTTGTACTGATTATCGCAAGCTCAATGCTGTAACCAAACCTGATTTGTTTCCTTTACCTCGTATAGAGGACTGTATTGATGAAGTCGGAGCAGCCAAATTCGTCACCAAATTGGATCTCCTTAAAGGATATTGGCAAGTGCTGTTAACTGAGAGGGCTCGTGAAGTTTCCGCTGTTATCAGGCCTAGAGGTTTATTTTCGTATCGTGTCATGTCATTCGGGCTGCGTAATGCCGCAGCGACATTTCAGAGATTAATGAATCGTGTTGTGGCTGGGCTGGAAGGAGTAACTGTTTATTTGGATGATGTGGTTACTGTCAGTAATACCTGCTCATCACATCTGGAGCGCTTGCGACTGCTCCTCGCGCGCCTGGCACAGGCACGGCTCACGGTTAATCTGGCAAAGTGTGAGTTTGCTGGAGCGACCGTGACCTGCCTGGGTAAGGTAGTGGGGCAGGGCCAAAGTAAAGGTTATTGACGAGTTCCCTGTTCCTGCTACAAAACGCGAGTTAATGCGCATCCACAGAATCCTGCCAAAACGCGTTTGACTCTGTGAAAGCTCTGTTAAGCTCCGCCCCCGTTTTGATGGCTCCACGACTGGACAAACCATTTAAAATTCAAACGGATGCCAGTAACGTCGGCGCTGGAGCTGTGCTAATTCAAGAAAATGACACTGGCATAGAACATCCTGTGTGTTTCTTTTCTCGAAAATTCAAGAATTATCAATTGAGTTATTCGGTAATTGAGAAGGAGGCCCTCGCGCTCGTATGGGCACTCCAGCATTTCGAAGTGTATGTGGGTGGGCATTGTTCGGCCGTGGTTGTTTCTAGCGACCATAACCCACTTACGTTTCTACAGTCTCTCCAGAACCCAAACCAACGGCTGATGAGATGGAGTCTCTTTCTTCAGCCGTACAATCTGGATATTCGCCACATTAGGGGCTCTGAGAATATAGTTGCAGATGCCTTGTCACGAGCCCATGTGTGTGCGGAGTAGTGTTTGTGAATGCTAGTGTGTGTGAGAGTGCTTGTGAGAGTGGTTGTGGGTGTCAGTTGGTATTTCTTCTACTTGAGCCAATTATTTAGCTTTCCGGGTGCTGGTAATGGTTTGGTGGGAAGTATTTCAGGGTAGTTTTTTTTTTCTCCACTTTTACAGGCTAAATAAATTCACGGTGTAATAAAACGCACGATGTATGTAATGTGTTTGACTGGATTTTGGTTATGTCTATGGTGTGCACATCTGGTGAGCGGTGGTAGTGTGATAGGTGAAAACCAGGGGTTTCCATCTTTTTAGGGGGAGGGTGTGACGGCCTGCTGGCCTGTACCTTTCCATGACAGGTGTCTAACCCTCTGTTTGTGTCCCTGGTCTCCGTGTGCAGTGCTGCTGATTGGAGGTAACGAGCCGTAACTGGGTGCACCTGGTACGCAGGTGAACCGGACTCCTTGAAAGCTCTGGCTCCTCCTCCTCCTCCTCGGGGGGGCTCGACCTGCAGCAGACACAGGCTGAGGGGGGGGGGCTTGGCCAGCACCGGGGGGGGGGTCGTGCTGAGCATTCGTTTTGTCTTGTGCGTTGTTTTGTTTGAATATCTGCACCACTGAGATTCTACAATAAACCCATCATGGAACCTGGTAAAACTACCGTCCGCTCTGTCATAACACTGACACACACTGACACACACTCACACACACACACACTCACACACTCACACACACTGAAACACACACTGAAACACACACTGACACATACACTCACACATACACTCACACACACACACTCACACACACACTGACACACTCACACACTCACACACACACACTCACACTGACACACACACTCACACACTCACACACACTGACACACACTCACACACGCACACACAGACACACTGACACATACACTCACACATACACTCACCCACACAAACAAACACACACACACACACACACACTGACACACTCACACACTCACACACACACTCACACTGACACACACACTCACACACTCACACACACTGACACACACACACACTGACACACACACTGACACACACACACTCACACACACACTCACACTGACACACTCACACACACTGACACACACACACTCACACACACTGACACACACACACACACACACTCACACACTCACACACACTGACACACTCACACACACACACACACACACACTGACACAAACGCACACACAGACACACTGACACATACACTCACCCACACAAACAAACAAACACACACACACACACACACACACACACTGATTGAACATGTTATTGATCATGTCTGGACTCACCGAGCCTTCCTGCAGTTCCTCACAGCTGGGATCAGTCTCCATCGACCCTGGTCTGATGTGTTGAACTTCCACAGGTCCAACTCATCCAGAACCTCCTCTGACATCTGCAGCATGTAGGCCAGAGCTGAGCAGTGGATCTCAGAGAGTTTCTCCTCTGATCTGTTCTCTGAGGTCAGGAACTGTTTCATCTGCTGATGAACTGAGTGGTCGTTCATCTCAGTCAGACAGTGGAAGATGTTGATGCTTCTGTCAGGAGAAATGTCATCACTCTTCATCTCCTTCAGGTTGTTGATGACTCTCTGGATGATCTCTGGATTGTTCCCTGTCCGACCCAGCAGGCCTCCTAAGACTCTCTGGATGATCTCTGGATTGTTCTCTGTCCGACCCAGCAGGCCTCCTAAGACTCTCTGGTTGGACTCCAGACTGAGGCCGTGAAGGAAGCGAACAAACAGGTCCAGATGACCATTTGTACTGGTGAGGGATTTCTTCATGGTTCTCTTCAGGAGGTCATCCAGGGAGGAGGTACCCCATGTGTTCCCATATGTTCCCAAGAACTTGTTGAGTTCTTTTCGGTTCCTTTTGGTGTAACAGTGGAACATGTAGACTGCAGCCAGAAACTCCTGAACGCTCAGATGAACAAAGCAGTAGACTGATTTCTGGAAGATCACACACTCTCTTCTGAAGATACACCGAGTACACCGAGGCCTCTGTGACATTAAGACCACACCGCTCCAGGTCTTCTTGGTAGAACATGATGTTTCCTTCCTTCAGATGTTTAAGTGCCAGCCTCCCCAGCTTCAGGAGAACGTCCCTGTCAGCCTCCGTCAGCTGCTGTGGACTCGTCTCATGTCCCTCACCGTACTTGTTGTTCTTCCTCTTTGTCTGAACCAGCAGGAAGTGTGAGTACAGGTCAGTCAGGGTCTTGGGCAGCTCTCCTCTCTGGTCTGTGGTCAACATGTGCTCCAGAACTGTAGCACTGATCCAGCAGAAGACTGGGATTTGACACATGATGTGGAGGCTCCTGGACGTCTTGATGTGTGAGATGATTCTGCTGCACAGCTCTTCATCACTGAATCTCCTCCTGAAGTACTCCTCCTTCTGGACCTCAGTGAAGCCTCGTACTTCTGTGACCCTGTCAACACATGCAGGAGGGATCTGATTGGCCGCCGCAGGTCTGGAGGTTATCCAGACGAGAGCCGAGGGAAGCAGATTCCCCCGGATGAGGTTTGTCAGCAGCACGTTGACTGATGACCTCTGTGTGACCTCAGACACAAGCTCCCTGTGGTTGAAGTCCAGAGAAGGTCTGCTTTCATCCAGGCCGTCAAAGATGAACAAAGGTTTACAGACAGCGAGCGTCTCTGCAGTGAGCTTCTGTAACTCTGGATGGAAAACATGGAGCAGCGTGAGAAGACTGTGCTGCTGGTCCTTCACCAGGTTCAGCTCCCTGAACGAAAGCACAGCCAGCAGACCCACATCCTGGTTCTCTGAACCCTCTGCCCAGTCCAGAGTGAACTTCTGCACCGAGAAGGTTTTTCCAACGCCAGCGACGCCGTTGGTCAGGACGACTCTGATGCTGCTCTGCTGGTCAGTGGAGGCTTTAAAGATGTCGTGGACCTTGATGGGAGTGTCCTGGAGGATCTTCATCTTGGAAGCCGTCTCAAGCTGCCTCACCTCATGTTGAGTATTAACCTCTTCACTCTGTCCCTCTGTGATGTAGAGCTCAGTGTAGATCCTGTTGAGGAGGGTTCTACTTCCTGTTTCATCACTTCCTTCAGTCACATGTTCACATCTCCTCCTCACACTGAGCTTATGTTCATCTGAAACCTCCTGCAGACCACGATCTGCTGAAAGACAAGAAACAATGTGAGAGACAGAGAATCTGAGAATCTGCTGATTGTTTTCATCAGAAACAGAAAAACTACAGAAAATAAAAGCTTTTTAACTTTGTGCTTTTCTAACGATGTTAAATGTTGATGCTGTATGAAGGAACAAAATAAAACCACATGTGCTGTTGTCAGAAGTGAAGACATCAGCAGACACATGTACAGTGCTGCTCTGACCGGCTGTCTGACCTCCAGCTCCTGTTCTGGATCTTTGTCCACACTGGGGACAGGAGGAGTCTCCTGAAGAACCAGACTGGTCCCAGTATGAGGTGATGCACTGTCTGCAGAACCAGTGTCCACAACTGGTGGAGACTGGATCCTTCAGGACGTCCTGACACGAAGCACAGCAGGACGACTGCTCCTCCTCAGAAACATGACTCCTCTTCCTCTCCCTGTGAAGACATGTCCTGATAACTCACATGTCACAGTCACAGGTTGTCATCACTTCTGTCAAGGAGGTTTTGTTTTCACCCAGTATGTTTGTGTGTTGGTTGGTTCATTAGTGGGATTATAAAAAACAACAGATTACCAGTAAACTTGGTGGAAGGTTGTGGTCTGTGAACCAGATCGGGGGGGGGGGGGGGGGGGGGGGGTCCTCTTTCACAGACATGTTCAGAGGACTGATGTTTACCAGTGTGTGGAATTTGGTGCAGATCCAAATCCAAATGAGTCTCTGAAAGTTTAATTAAAAGTGTACGTACGCTCACCTGATCACAATGTTCTCTTTATAAATCCCAGTCCACCTGGAGACGTTCGTACGTGGATCTGCCTCTAACTCCGCCCACTTTCAACCATAAATGGTCAATTCAAAGCACGGCACGAATATTAAATGATGCTGCTGACCAATGGGTTTCCTCCGTGAGTCCTGACGGAGTCACGGCATCAAGCGATGAGAAGAGGAAGTGAAACTTTGTGACACTGACATCGAGGTGTTTGTTATTGAGGTGGAGGTAGAGAACGACTTTATGGGACAGCAGTGATGTCACTAATAAAGAAAATACACTGATACTCTGCTGCTGCTGTGGATAACACAATGTGTGAGATCAGAAATCGCTGAACCCTCTCTTCTTCCTCATCCTTCCATTTGCATGCACACATCTCTCAGAACCCTCAGGAACACGTCAGGTGTGATCCTGAGGCCGCATGGGGGATGTAGAAACACGTTTCATGAAACCAAAGGCCTATTTTTAGGCCTTCATGTCTAGTCAAAAGCCTGAGGCCCCATGGCCTCTTTGTTCTTGAAAAGGCCAAGGAACTCAATCTCCCAGGATGCCGCAGGTTCCATCGTTCTAAACAGTTTCACCCAGAGGTGTGAAAACCCACAAGGGTCAACTCCTATTGGTCACTCTGGCCCCGTGACCTGTGAGGTCACCGAGCCAATATAAGCCTCTTCTATCTCTTTCCATCAACCCACCGATGAGGCAGGCGGCCAGACGTTTCTCCTGCATCTCCGAGGGGGGGGGCCTGGCTGCTCCAGCACATCTTCTCTTCCAATCTACAAGAGGAGTGCAAAGGTCTAGCTTCCAGCTCATCTTCTCAAGGAAGCCGCCTCTCAAATCCAGCTTTTCCAAACTCCTAGCAGCGACTCGATGTCCTGCAGGTAAGATTCAACAAGCAAGAGCGTCACAGCTCAACAGAACCGTGAATGTAGAAACCTCACGACCACACAAAGCCAGGAGACGTCACAGAACTGCACAGCAACCCTTTCCCCTTTCCCTCGGACTGGTAACATAATCTGGGCTTAATATTGATACTAGACTAAGCAGGACTGTCTATTTGATTCTGTGTGGTGTTTATAAGTTTGATATATGTTGTGATATTATGTGTATAAGTTAAATGAAAGTTAATGATAGGAAGGCTCTTCACATGCTTTCTATCTCTGAATCTTTCATTCTTTGATTAACATTTACACAGACACACACATTTCTCATCACCTCATTAGCTCAGACCCCCGCTACATGTCAGAAGAAGGGGGGGGGGGGGGCTACCATCTTAGGAGCCCACAGGAAGGTGTTACTCTATTGGTCAACCACCATTTTGAGAGCCCCTCACTTGCATAAACACACTCACATACACATCTTTGTAATAGTTAGTACTTTTGTTAGTAACTTGTGTTTTTATACTTTATTATATTCATAATAAATGTTTTTCTTTCACAAATGTTCTTTCATTAATGTTGCATAAGTATATTTTGCCAACCTCTACACTGTCAAGAACTCCATAACCTTCACTGTTATATAATCTTTAACAGTAAATATTGAGATTTCTAATTGAACTAGATCTAAATGAGACTGATCTTAATCAATAAATATTTTCCCTTCTTTTGAAGGGTGGTGCCCCGAGGTAAGTTTGACCAACTAAAGTTATGATTTAATATGAATATTTTAAATATTAATGTTTTATATTTTATTTTGATAACCACATTTATTGAATGCCGAAAGGCACACCATTTTATGGTATCACTTTTAAAGCATTATTGCACAACAGCAGTTTTTATTTATTTAGAGCATCGGATCGATTCCCTCACATCAGTGGAGCCTCAGCTCCTCTGGGATATGATTTGGAAAGTTTCTTCACTTCTTGTAAGTGATCTCCTGTGAGCTCTGTGCTCCTGATGGCTCAGTCACGTTCACTGCAGGGACTTGATGATACACCCACAGTGTGAGAAGATTTTATTAAAACCTATTAATGACTCGGCTCCATAACTCCGCTGTTAAGTCGAATCTGAACGTAATTTGCTGTAAGTTGTTTTATTTATTTTTAAATTAAAAGGCTCGTGTGGAACAGATACGTCGCGTGCGCAAAACTGAGCTGTTGGTTTTAATATTAATGATGAATGGGATCAATAATCTGCTTCAGTTCATCACCTCATGTCTGCGTCGCCATTTTCCCGTCTCCAAAACGCTTGTATGCATGAGTCAGAGTTTGTTTTTATAAATCCCAACGTTTGCGTGAGAAGTGGCTAAGCAACGGTTATAAATGAGACCCCTGAGCTCTTTGAGTGATTCTGAGAGATTAGTCACCAACTTCAATGAAGCTGTGTCCTAATGCAGGGGCCACACTAGAGGAAACTAGATCCTCTTCAGAGCAGGTCCCAGTAGAAACAGTCTCTTACTCTGTGGGTGAGGGTCCAGGTTCATTACTGAAGAGTGGAGGACGTCTCATGGACCAGTCACTCTTCAGAGACACACAGCTGGACCCTGGAGACTCTGCTCTCGGTCTGTGGTCCTGACCTCTGCAAACACAAACATGTTTTTATTCAGAACACATCATTCACTGGTTCATTCTGTGAGGATTCAGTTTGGAGCTTCACATGTTTGTAGCAGGTCTCTTACTTTGTGGTTGAGGGTCCAACTTGCTCTGAAGTGTCCTCGTCCATGTTGCACCGGCTGCGGCTCAGTTGTGGTTCAGGCCACGCTGCTCTTCTAGATATTCAAGGTCTGGTCTATTTCCTCTGGTTCTGTGCTCAGTTTACAGCAGAACACAGTGAAATGATCTTTCACACCAGTTTCAATGTTTATCTGTTGAAAACGTCACAAACACAAATATTCGCAACAGAGAGTCTCTCTCTCTCTCTCTCTCTCTCTCTCTCTTTCCTGACATGTGACCTACATTATTTTGGGGATATTTCAGTCAATCACTTGATTTATTCAGTTTAAATCCATTTCATTGAGAATATTATTAAATTAATAATATGAATATATTTTTTAGGGCACCAGTCAATAAGGGTGTGGAGGTGTACTATTGTACAAGTTCAATAATAAAGTTCCTTTTCATGTAATATTGGTTTATGTCATTTTTAATTACATCAATAAACCTGCATAGCCACAATCAACTACATTAAAGTTAATTAATACAAGCTTGTAAAAGTTCATGTGTCCTTCAACCCCCGGCCACTAAGAGAAGAAAATCAACATCTAGAATCATGTTCACGTCATAAAGGCTGGAAATGAATTACAGAACTTTATAGACAGTAACACTGAGAGCACATCAGTCACAGCTTGAAGCAGCACTCTGTGTCTCCACTCAGTTCTATGGCTTTGTGCCCAAATGAAGGTCAAACACAAGTCTTCAACTTTATATTCACTTTAAAACTCACACAAAACCAGTATGAAGTGTGTGTGTGTGTGTGTGTGTGTGTACCTGGCGTTGCAGGTCGATGTTCCTCACACCTCAGCCAGTGAGTCCAGAGCTTTACTGGGATCCACAGTGAAGACTCTGGACTGTTGGTGACCACTGCTGTAACGTGTGATTGTGAAAACACGTTGTGTTATTAAACACTTGATGAACAGATGAAGATAAAAAGTGAAGCTGTGAGTTAACTCTGTTAATTAGTCCTTTGAAGTCTCTTTGATCCAGACCTGCTGTTCACATCTGTCTCTGGGATCCGATCACATGACGTCTGTCACCAGGTGTGAACTGACATGTTAGAGTCATGTGATCAGCAGACGGATGTTAACAGCAGGTGTGAGAGTGAGACAGTGAAACTTTCAGAAAGTTGTGTTCACACTCACCTGCTCACTTTCCTTCCTTCTGCTCGTCCAGGTGAAAATGGAGTCTGACCGCTCCCTGTTCTCAGGCTCCTCCGCCCTGTGGAACCAGTTCACTCTTGATTCCACCCAGTTCAAAGTCCAGTTCATACCCATGAAGATGAACTGGTTCACAGTTCATGTTTTATTGTGATGTTATGATGTAGATAACAAACTTAGGATCATATATTTAGTTAATAATGGACGGTGTGGGATCATGAATCCAGATCTTCACTTTCACACTGAGTCCTGACTGGGAGCGTCTACTGGGACTGAGCCGTCCAATGAGATTCATCATGATGTTTAAATGAGCCTCAGAAACTCTGGAGTCAAACACGTCTTCATCATGTGAACTCGATGAAGACGTGTTTCCTTGAGATCGGTCTGATCCGTCAATAGTTTGTTAAAATGTGGAAAACTCCCAAACGGCCCAACTCCATCAAATGAAGCCTGAGCTCAAACCCATGTTTCCTCCTGTGAGTTGAAGGTTGTTATATTTGGTGTTGGAGCTGAATGTGTGACTCCATCTGCAGAACTCTGCCACGTCAGGTCACATTCATACAGTCCAGTCACAGTGTGGTTTATAGATCTAGAGAAATACAGCTGCATTGTGATGCATCATTTGACCGTTGTGTATTTCAATAACTGCTGTGACTTGCATCCCAACAGTAACAGTGATTGACCACAAGGTGTCAGCAAAGAGCCAGAGTACCTGGCTGCAGACAACATGGTTTCCCATCAAGTCTAAACTGGATGAACTGGAATTCCACCATAGAAACAACTTTCTATGAAAACAAGAAATAAAACTGACACGAGTGTAAATTTATTTCACAGAAACTTGACCAAAGCCTTGATCATCTTTTCATTGGATTTATTTGACATGTAAGTTTTCATTTAGTGTTTTATTCACATACAGTATAAAACAAGTTGATCTCAAAGCTTATTGGAGAATCGTGACGTTAAAAAAACAGTTTTTATTTGCTTCAAAGAAAAACACACGTTTGTTTAAGTATAAACACAAAATACTAAACTCTCACACATGAAGGAAGAAAACCATAGAAAAGGAAATGGGAGAGAGATTTTTGATTTTTCACAAACACTTTATTTACATATTCTTCATTTTTACAAAACACTTGCTTACAACATTACTCAATAAATACAAAAAGATGTAAAAATACTCAGTCTGTTAAAAAGTGTGTAGAGGACAGCTCATTGTTGGTGACGGTGCAGAGTATGTCATTAAAACACCAAATTCTTTTAAAAGACTCGAGATCAGATACCATTGAGTCTGGCCCGGAGGTTTACCACCCCCCCCCCCCCCCCCCTCCCCCCCGCTTCCTGCCCGTCTCTGTTCTCTACCCTGTTCTTTCTACTAATGTAAAAGTCCATCTTGGCCTCACCTGAGAGGTGGTTCAGGAGCTGCCACTTATCTTTATCTCTTTTGTTGTAGGCAGCTCCCATGATAAAAACCTTCTCAGTTAAAAGAGTGAAGAAACTTGTCAGTCTCTTGCACTCAGTAAAAACGTGATAAATCGTCTCACGCAGGTCACAAAATGGACACTTGTTAAGAACGGTGGGATTAAGAATAGAAATAAAAGCGTTGGAAGCGACGGCGCCGTGTAAACTTCTCCACTGGAGGTCGCCTGTTCTTTTCTTGAGGGGAGGTTTGTATAAAATCCTCCACTGGGGGCTGGGTCCATGATCCCCCCACCTTCGTGACCACACAGTGGGGGGTCTGTTGCTCAGTCCGGTCTGGTGGATGCTTTTCACACAGTTTCTGTACAGTGTCTCTTTGTCCGCTCTGTGAATTGTTAGTTTGTGTGTGTTTATCTCAGTTAGTAGGGGGCCGGTCTTTTCTCCCAGGCCTGGGCTCAGGATAATATCTGGATAGGGGTCTGCAGCCTCTGGTGTGGTTTCCCCCCTCTGGTAGACCCTCAGGAGGTCCTTTTCCCGGATGGAGAGCCTCTGGGTCCAGAGCTCCAGGATCCTCTGGGCCATCCGGGAGGACTGCAGCCCCAGCAGGGAGCCCAGGGCCTGGGTGTTGTTGAGTGCCGGCCCCACTGCATCCACCAGCTGCTGTAGGGTCACTGTTCCAGACCGGGTCAGCGCCGCCATAAGGCCGGGTGTTGTTGTGCCGCTGACGTCCAGTCTGGCTCCATTCACGAGTGGTTCTCTCAACAACCAGTACAGAGAGGCTGCTTTTGGGAACCTTATTTTATTTAAAAAGGGCCCATGATTTAAAAACACCTTGATAAAAAGGAGGCAACCCACTTAATTTTAATAATTTAGAATCTGTTAAAAACAGAGCATCATCCAACCCCAGGTTATTTGCACGCCTAAGGATGCTGCTGGCCACATCTCTCCACACCAGATCTGCTGGACCTGTGAGATATTTTTAATGAATTGAATTCTAAAAGTTGCAGTCCGGCTGGCCAGGTGGACGAGGCCCTGTCCCCCCTCCTCCCTGGCTAAAAACAGCACCCCCTGTGGCACCCAGTGTAGACCCCCCCAGAAAAAATCCACCATTTTCTTTTGTAAAGTGGAAAGCAAGCCAGGGGGGGTTCCACACACATTAGGTGGTGCCACAGTTGGGATGCCACAAGATTATTTAAAACCAGTACCCTCCCTCTAAGAGACATTTTTGGGAGCAGCCATTTCCATTTTAACAGTTTGTTTTCTATTTTTTCTGTGACGTTCTCCCAGTTCTTCTTATGTATATCATCGTTTCCTAAAAACACCCCGAGGTACTTTATGCCCTCCCTCTTCCATTTCAGGTTTTGGGGGAGAACTGGGAGACCTCCAGGCCACTCCCCGACCGCGAGGGCTTCGCTTTTGTTCCAATTGACCCTCGCGGCCGATGCCACGCTAAAATCATTTAATATTTTGGCTAAAATATCCACATCCGTCTGGTCTTTAATAAAAACAATAAGATCGTCTGCATAAGCCGATAAAATCATGTTGCCACTAAAACCAGGATAAAACACACCTTGCATGCTAGATCTTATTCTGCGGAGGAGAGGTTCCAGGGAGAGTGCGTAGAGCATCCCCGACAGAGCACAGCCCTGCCTGACACCTCTACCCACCCTGAAAGGAGCACTCAGACTGCCGTTGATCTTTAACACGCTCTCAACGTCACTGTACAGCACCTTGATCTTAGCTATGAAGCCAGCGCTGAACCCAAACTTCCCCATCACTTGCCACAGGAAGCTGTGTTCAACGCGGTCAAAAGCTTTTTCTTGGTCTAGGGAAATCAAGCCTATATCTACATCTAATGAACTGGAGACATCCAAAAGGTCTCGAATGAGGTGGACATTGTCCACCATGGACCTGCCGGGCACGCAGTAGGTCTGGTCCCTGTGAATGACCTGCTCCATAGCCTTCCCCAGCCTGGAGGCCAGTACTTTGGACAGAAGTTTGTAATCCACACAGAGCAATGACACAGGGCGCCAGTTCTTGATGTCCTGCAGGTTCCCCTTCTTCGGGAGCAGTGTGAGGACCGCCCTCCTGCAGGACACTGGCATGGAGCCAGACGCCAGACACTCATTAAAAACCTGTAAAAGATCGTGCGATAAAATGCCCCAGTAAGCTTTATAAAACTCCGGTGTCAGTCCGTCAATGCCAGGAGCCCGCCGTCCCTGCATGCCTTGCAGGGCGGTCAGCAGCTCCTGCATCCGGAGGGGGGCAGCGAGCTGTGAGTTGGACTCTTCTGAGATCTGAGGTAGTTCTTCACAGAACTCCTCCCTGCCTGTGTGTTCTTCCTCAGAAGAGTACAGTGCTTGATAAAAACTCACAGCCCGCTCTCTGATCTGGCTCCATCAGCTCTTCCCCTGTGTCTGAGAGCAGGGTGTGGATTACTCTCCTCTGCCCGTTCTTTTTCTCCAGACTGAAGAAGTAGCTCGTTGGAGCATCCATGTCACTGATGTTCAGGAACCGAGACCTGACTAACGCGCCCTGTACTTTACGTTCTAACAGGTCGGCTAAAGCCATTTTTTTTTCTTTGAGGTTTTCAATATAACCTTGATTTCCGGTGGACTCACTTAAATGTTCTAGTTCCACTATGTCGGTCTCTAGATCTTTCATAGACCGGGTGGCGTCTCTTGTGACATTGAGGGTGTGTTGTTGACACAATAGGCGTATTTGTGTCTTACCGTGGTCCCACCACTGCCTAAGATTACTAAAATCGCCCTTCCTCTGTCTAAAAACACCCCAGAAATACATAAGAACATCTTTAAAACTCTTATCTAATGTTAAAACAGAATTAAAATGCCAATAGGCGCTCTTGGGTAAAACATTCCTGATAAAAACATGACATAAAAGCAGGGAATGATCACTAAAACCAGCCGGCATGATGGCGCAGCTTTTAAAATGTTAAAATGATGTTTAAAACAATAAATCCTGTCTAACCTGGCTGAGGAGATCCTACTCTCTCTGATGTGGGACCAGGTGTACTGTCTGCAGTCTGGGTGCATCCTCCTCCACACGTCCACCATGCCGTGAGAGCGGACCAGCTGCTTTAAGGCGTGCTGAGAGGCTGGATGAGGCTCTGCGTGGTTGAGGTCTAAAACCGCATCTTCAGTGCAGTTAAAATCCCCCCCCAAGAATAAAAAATCCTCCATGGCACAATCATTAAGAACTTCACTTATTTTCAGTAAAAAGGGCTTCCTCTCTGCACCGGTTGCTGGAGCATAAACGTTAATAAAAACAGCAGTGAAATGGTCGAACTGAGCTTTGGCTAAAAGAAGCCTCCCCTGGATCACATGTTTGACCTCCAGCGAGTTCGGTTTAAAAGCCGTGGAGAAGAGGAAGCCCACTCCTGCGCTCAGGGAAGTGTTGTGACTTAAAATGGCCTCCCCTCCCCACTCCCTCCTCCAGTCAGACTCATTATTAAAATCACTATGAGTTTCTTGTAAAAACATGACATCAATTTTTTCCATTTTCATAGTTTCATAAGTACAGGTTCTTTTCTTTTGATCTCAAAACAATAAATTAATTAAAACAACCATTGCTGTCTTTCCATCACTGCTCAGTTGTCTCTTTGCTCTGAGCAGCAGTTTTTTTATTCTAAAAACTTCCTGGTCTGTGAGGCCAGACTCCTCCCTCTGGCTGACGTGGAGTCTGGCCGAGGAAATAAAAAGACCGAGATCTGGGAAGTGCTCCTCCAGTTTGAGTTGCTGATTCTTTGTGTGCTGTAAAAAGGATTTAAATTTATCTACACTAAGGGTTTTCTTCTTTTGACTGCTGTTAAAAGGCGGAAAGTCTCTGCTGTCAGACACACACTCACTTTCACTCACATCACTCTCCATTTGCACTTTACTGTTTTTGATTCAGTTAAAACTGTCCTAGCTGACCTCCTACGTTTTACTGTTAAATTGCTTGATCTCCTCACTCCACACCATCCTGCCCTCAGCTGCTTCTCCTCCTCTCCTTCCACTGTCCCCTCCATCATGCTCAACGCTTTTTTCTCCACGTGTCTCCTCCTCCACCTGTTTGCTACCTACACCACCCTCTTCTTCCCCTTTACCTCCCACCTCCTTTTCCTCTACCTCACCCACAACACCCTCACCCCCACCCCCACCCCCAGGAAATGTTGGTTTAAGTAGATGGTGTTTCCTGCATTCTAGTGGATTTTTGGGTGGTATGCTAAAGATGTGCAATACCTGAACTTCTTCTGATTCATGTTCCTCTGATCATGACTTGTAGGGCCTTCTAGCCTTGAGCTGAACATTCAACCAGTAAACTATTGTTGTGCCTCAATGACCACAATATAGCCTAATTAATAGACCTCTGTTTAAGATTTGTCCAAGGTTGGTTGATTTACATTTTGATTACAATGGTTTTCAACTAATTCTTAACTGAAACCTAAACTATATTGTTAATGATTGTATTCTTAAGAGCAGTTAATGATTTAAAATAAACAATGCTATGATGTTTTGAGCATGCAGTACACCACGAGGTTAACAAGGTGCTCTCCTGCTGTTTGTTATGACAGCTGAGTTTACATTCACCACACAAAATCAAGTTGATACGCACAAACACAAACAAATAATTTCTTTCAAGATTTAAAGTTTAAGAGAGTGAGTACTGTGATAGAAATTTTACTATTAGGGCAAATGATTAATATGAGGAACAACTTTGATCTTTAGACAGACAAATGTCTCCCTGAGAAATCAGGGTGTTGATCCACCATATGATGTTATGTTACTTTCTCACCCTCAAATTCACCTAACAGAGACTTTACAGCACGGGGGATTTGTTGTGGTTGTAGACATTAAGACAGATGTTACACTCCAGGGGTCTGAGATAGAGCAGAAGACAGGATATCCATCACCTATTCTACACATCAAAGAGGTTGATGTATAACATTTGCTTCCTCACTAGGAGGGGCTTGGAGGTGTATAAAGTGATGCTATTTCTTGTATGTCATTGCTCATTGTATGAAACCTATCCCATGGTCTTGTACATTTGATGCCCATCTGCAGATGTAGAATAAACTTCCAGAAAGACATTGTAATGACTTGTGCTTGACTATTGAGAAATTCCCATGACAGTACTTAATTGAACCAGACATCATGTCATCAACGATATTAATGACATATTTTATATGATATAAATGATAAAATATGCATCCCATACTTTGTATTCCCCTTCTGTTGTCCTAGAGTTTTAATTTTACCAATTTTACCAATCACATTATTAAATGTCCCCCTCTGCCCATCAACTACAGCCACACAAGCAGTCATAGAGCTAAAAAGAGAGAGAGGGGGGGGGGGGGGGGGGGGCACTACGTATTCTCCACATAGGCTTGAGTTGAGAATACGTAATTTACCCTCCACACCGAACATTGAACGGAGCAAACAGCGGAGAAGTTCTTGGGGATGGAAGACATTAAATTAATAATTGAAGTGGAGAAGTGCAGTGAGTTGTATGATCCTCAGCACATATGAGACAAAAAGACACATGTTGGGACGCTGTGGCAATTAATGTTGCAGCAACAAGTGAATATATGCTTGAAAAAAATGATTAAATAGCGTTTTTACTGCAGGCTGATAACAGCAGAAGTATGTGATATCATTAGTGCGGCGCCTCAGCCTCCGGTGTGAACAGCCAAGCGCCGGCACGCAGGGGATGGGCGCGGAGCTTCGGGTCGCTTCGGCGTCCGGTGTGAACCCGGCGTAACTCTTCTTCTGTCGCTAACTTCGGGACTCCTCTACTCTTTGGGGTAAATTGGATGTGTATGCAGCGAATAGGGTTACAGATGCGCTCCTTAGCGGCATCTACCGTCGAGGAGTTTTTAAAGGAACGCGTCTCTGCCCAAAATCAGATTTTTTTTTTGGCGTGAGAAATTGGGTGTGTGGCGTGAGTGTGAAAACATGCAAAACGTGTCACACGGCGAAAGCGTGAGAGTTGGCAGCCCTGGCTTCCGTATGGGGGACGCTACCTTCCCATGTCTGGACAGCTCTCTACTGAGGAACTCATCGGTGATGAACGGAGGGACATTGGACAGGACCACCTTGGTAGCGGGTTGGGACAAAGGCAGTACCTGTACAAAACACCCGTTCACGGTGATACCTGTCTCCACCACGGAGTTCACCTTCTCCACGCGGTCCAGAAACACGACCACGGCGCTGTTCATCCGGGCCGCCGACACCACACAGCTGTGACCGACCTTCTCCCCCACAGCGAGCCCGATGCTTTCCACGCTGCAGGGGAAACTCACACAAATCTTAACCCCGTGTTTACGTGTCAGTGATTTAAAATTACAGCCGGCCATGACAGCCACCACGCCACCAGCAAGACGCTGGTGAGGGGAAAGACACCCACAGCCCAAACCACCAGAAAATAAACTACTGTGACTTTAATGTGATATGTGAATGAAAAAAATATAACATTAACTACAAACAAAGAGAAATATAGAAAGAAAATATCACTCGCTCTGCCACTCGCTCACACACCAAACTCCCAGCATAGAGAGAGAGAGAGAGAGAGAGAGAGAGAGAGAGAGAGAGAGAGAGAGAGAGAGAGAGAGAGAGAGAGAGAGAGAGACCCCTCAGCCTGCTCCTCAACCTGCACAGAAGTAGCTCTATGGTGATACTGTATAGTAGTCCTGAGATGGGGCAGCCCTGCCTGATGCCTCTAGTGACGGGCACAGGACAGCTCAGCCCCCCCACACCTTCACCACGCAACTAGCCTCACTGTGCAGCTTGATCCAGGAGAGGAACCCCCCCCCCGAACACCAAAAGCCTGCAAAGTTGAAAATAAAAACTCGTGATCCACACGGTCAAACGCTTTCTCATGATCGATTGATATAATACCCACCTTAACATTATATAATTAACACACATCACACACATCTCTTATTAAAAACAGATTGTCCAGCATGGATCTGTCAGAAACACAGTAACACTGATCTGGGTTGATCAGCTGTTCGATATAAGTCTTCAGCCTGTAGGATAAAACCTTCGAGAGGATTTTGTAGTCTGTGCATCAAAGGGCGACTGGTCTCCAGTTCTTTAAAAGGCTCAGATCTCCCTTCTTAGGCAGCAGAGAGAGAACTGCCCGTCTACAGGAAGTAGGAAGTGTCCCTTTCTTAAAACACTCTTTAAAAATGTCTAAAATATCTCGTCCCAAAACACTCCAGAAATGTTTTAAAAACTCAGCAGGTGGTCCATCCACTCCAGGGGCCTTTCCAGACGCCATCTGCTCCACAGCCGTGGTCAGCTCCTCTAGGGTGATGTCAGTGTTTAGTGTGTCCTGTTCTTCTGGAGTCAGCTGAGGAAGTCCTTCTAGCAGCTCTGCAGTAGCGTCTGCATCACAATGTTCTGCCCTGAACAGCTCAGAGTAGAAACCTACGGCGTGTTTCCTCATCTGAGCCGGTTCTCTGGTCACTTCTCCGTCCGGGAGCCGCAGAGACACCATCACTTTCCTCCGAGCCACCGACTTCTCTAAGTTGAAGAAGAAGGTGGTCGGAGCGTCCATATCGTGTAGTTTAGTGAATCGGGCTCTGACCAAGGCTCCTTTGGCTCTCTCATGTGAAATGAGTTTAAGTCCTGTCTCTTAGTTTTGAGCCGTTCTGCATTCTGCCCGTTGTTTTGTGTGTCAGCCTCCAGGTTCCTGATCTCCTCCTCTAATGTCTGAATGGCTCTTTTTATTTTAACTGTGGAGTTGGCTGAGTGTTGCTGACAGAACACTCTGATTTGGGCTTTTCCTACTTCCCACCACCGGGTGAGGGAGGAAAACTCATGTTTCTTTTTTCCCCAAAAAGCCCAAAACAGTTTAAAATGTTCACAGAAAGTAAAATCATGCAATAATTTAACGTTAAAATGCCAAAAAGACTTTGATTTTACTGTTGATGATAAAATAAACTCCATTAAAACTAGATGATGATCAGTAAAACCAACAGGGAGGATCTGACAGTTAAAAACCTGATTAGTAAAAGTGGCAGTAAGATAAAACCTATCTAACCTGCTGCACTCAGCCAGGTTAGATAGGTTTATCACTTGTTTCTGATAGGACAGCTCTTTTCTTAGCATCTCTGCCCCAGTTTATGTTTAACGATGCTATCCTTAAATCCTGCTAAGAAAAGAGAAAGAGAGTCAACAACATCAACAGCAGTGAAACACCTCGTGATTTAAGAACATAGTGTTGTGCAATAGTAGTAGTAGATTTGACGTTGGCTAATTATTAATAATCATGAGAAATGATTATTAAAATAGAAATTATTTATTAAAAATAATTAAACATTATAAAGCTATTAATTAAGAATAGTAAAATAATTAATTAGAAAATGATACGGTTATCCATTAATAATGGTTGTATAAATAATGAAAACAATAAAATTATCAATTAAGAATAATACAATCTGTAATCATTGCTTATCGTAGCGGGGCACCACCCTGGTTACAGGGACCAACTAGTCAAACTATTGTTATCAGTCTCAAGTGATAAAAGTTAAATTAATAATCTCAATATTTAATATTAATGATTATATAATAAACAATGAAGGGTTTTAAGTTCGAGCACAGGCTATAGTAATCCAGCTGTATTCACATACACATGTACAAATAATCACAGAAATACAAATACTTTAATTACAAAAGTATTTATTAAAAAGGGGACCTGTTATTTCAATGATTCTTCATTTAACAAACTCCAGTATTTCAAAGATGGCAACAGCAGCAGCAGCACTTATCACAATTGTCACACATGTAATACTGAGTATCTACTGGTGTGTGCGTGTGATCGTGTGTGTCTGCCTGTCTGTGTCTCTATGTGTGTGTGTGTGTGTGTCTAAGAAAGAGAAAGGGGAGTGGCTATGGCGTAATGACAAGATCACGTGGTGACGTAGTCTGGCCAGGATCAAGATGTTACGTTCAAGATGGAGGTTTCCTAAGTGAAGCCACGTTTCGAAAAGCAAAATGGCTGCCGGTCACTGACCTTAACAAAGGGGGTCTTTAGACAAAGAGATTTCTTATCTCCTGGTTCTGGCGCCGAATGGCGTCGAGATGTATTAAGGCTCTTTAAATCTAGAATTTTCTATGCCACATGAAATATGTAAGTGTAGGTCGGGACGTGTGTAAAAACAGGTTTAGGAGAAAAGAGAGAGAGAGGGAGAGATAGAGAGATCAGGAAAGCTCTCAAAACATCGTCAGAGACAAACTTCCGGCGAAGCGGGCAGTCCAGTTACGTGAGATTTATCTTTTAACAGATGTAAATCTCCGCACAATGTCTCTGACGGTAACACGTAAAAAAGGAAGTGCCGGCTTGTTACGCGCGCTTCTCAGAACAAAGTAGACAAAGGAACCGGATGTGACGTCTCCAGTTCGCCACGCGTTACACGGCTAAAAACAGATCAGCGATCTTAAAACAAACATACAATCAAATAAATGACACGCTAAGTATTTAAACTAGTCTCTGCCCAGACAATAAAGCCTCTTACTGTGACCTTCGCGGTGTTGCTTGCGCGTGGCACGCGGATTTTCCGGAAGTCCAGTGAATGATCGTGGCCTCTCAAGCTCGGTGGCGCTGGTTCCTCGGTTGTTGAATAGGAACGGATTCGTCTTGCTCCTCTACGGGATGAAACATCGTCTCTTCTGCAGGGATGATCAGCTGTGGCGCAGTTGTGGGGATCGTGAAAAAGAAAGTCTTTGTCTCGGCCGGCGAATGAGCTTCTGTGCGCGGCCTTTTCAAGTTAAAAACAAAAATAGTCTTTCAAAATAAGATTCAACTTAAGATAAAAGAAAATAACTCTGGTTGCCTCCTTTAGAGCTGGAACATCTGGGAGGCCCCGAAGGGGCCTGGTCGAAGTCCTTAGCAGGGAGAAATGGCAGCGATTATTTGGAGTCCCAGGGCTTTTAAATTACCTGAGAGGTCCTCCTCCTTGAGGAGTTGGTCATAGGACATCGGCCAATTGATTTGTCAGGAATCGATCTGAGTGGGCGGGGCTTGGAACTCAGCGGGGGTTCCAAGGCATTCCCAGAACATTTTCCACCACCAGGGGGAGATTCTTGAGCCTGCAGGAGAATGTTTTCCCTCCAAAAGTTTAACAACCCTTTGTTCACCCTCGGCTCCAGTGTCTGGTGGTCAGCCTCTGGGCTCTGGCCCAACAATAGTTATTTTTGTACTGTTGTTTCCGTTATCCTGCAGAACATGTCTTTGGTTTTCCAGTCCTCTGATTGGTCCGATTAGTTTGACTGTTTCTGAAGTTCCGGTGCTGACTGTCAATCATCTGTGTTGCCTAGGTGATGCTGTGCTGCTCCATCAATGGTCACTATGACATCGTTTACACCAGGAGTTACCCCGCCTCCGCCGCGCTGTGTCAGGGTGAGTGCTGATCAGTGGTTGTCCCTTCAGTGTGTGTGGTTGATTGATGTCGTGTGTGTGTGTGTGTGTGTGTGTGAGTGTGTGTGTGTGTGTGTGTCTGTGTGTGTGTGTGTGTGTGTGTGTGTGTGTGTGTGTGTGTGTGTGTGTGTGTGTGTGTGTGTGTTGTTTCAGGTGCGTCTGGAGCCAAAGGGGAAATACTATAACGCCTTCATCCAGGAAGTAGGAACCCACTCGTCAGCCGTCACCGTGTTCATCGAGGAGCTGGGAGAGAGGTAATGAAACATTTAATCTGACGACTCTTCCACATTAATCTGAACCAAGCATCAGGTGTGAAGCTGACTCCAGACCAGCAGACGTCAGATGGTTGTGATGTGTCTCTGTCTTAGACACCTGGTTCCTCTGACGGATCTGAAACCAGTGAATCCAGTTCCTGCCTGGAATGTTGCTGCTCCAACTAGAAAAGGAGATCTGGGTAAGCTTAGGTTATTCTATGACCTCTGACCTCTTGCAACCCCCCCCCCCTGACCCTATGGCCTCGTGCAGACTTGGACTCTCGTGGTCAGCGTCATCATCGTCACCGTTACTTCAGGAAGTCTCGGGGCAGCAGTGGAATGAAGGGGGCCGAGCTCATGATAGCTCCCGCCCCTTTATACGGAGGCCCCGCCCCATCCAGCCTGCCCCCTCGCTTCCAGCCGGCAGGTCACCCCCGCCCACCCCCTCCTCCCTCAACTGGAACCATGACCTATGATCCCTACGCCCCCCCACACCACCACCACCACCACCCTACAGTCAGAGCTCCTCGCTACGGAGCGTCCAGGTGGGAACTGACACTTGTAGAACTTGTGTAGTTGATCACATTCACACCTGCTGAGACACAGGTTGACCTCAGGTGTGAAGACATGTGACGCATGTTGAAGGAGGCGTTACCGATGAATTACTCTTGATACTGATGACTTCCTGTGTGTGTGTGTGTCTCTGTGTGTGTCTGTGTGTGTCGTGGATTGTGGTCAGAAGCTCCACCCGTTTCCTCAACCGTCACCTGATTGGCCCACAGCTGACCTATTACCACCCTGGAAGACGATATTACCACGACTATGAGAACTACGCCTTCAGGTCCCGGTAAATGATGTCATCATCTTGCCACAGTCCCACCAACCATGTGTGTGGTTGGTGTTCACCACGATGACCTGTCTCTGAAATATGATCTACTTTGAATCCAAAGGGACGGTGCACATTATTTAATATGAGCACAATGTTCCAGAGCCTCTTAGACTCATTTTCATCTGCAGTCTCAGACAGGTTGATAAACAGAGACAAAGAAACTAGACTATTCCAGATGATGACATGTGTAATCATCACATAAATATAATACCACACCCTCCATGTAGAACCGTGACTGCCCCCCCCAGTGGTCGATCACATGTCTTCCTGTGTTCAGTCGTAGCCGTCGTCAGCTGGTTGCTGCTATCAATAAAGATTGTCAGTTTGGTTACCCTGCGGAGACGGGGGAGGAGCCAGGCGATCTGGACTCGGCCATCACGTACTACCAGCTGGACGACGCCAGCGACGCCGTCTTCCCGCCGCTGCCGGTGAGAGAAGCACATGACCACGCAGACATGTGACCATGCGTTTCCGTTTGGATTCACTCTGACTCCTCCCACAGGGCACTGCTCCTCCCCCTCCACCTGGCTCCACCTATCGAGTTCAGAGAGCCTCTGGACACCACCCCCCTTCACATCGACCTGCAAACACCCCAGTGTGCTCCTCAGAGGACGAACAGGAGGACACGAGCACCGCTGAGGACCAGGGTGAGGAGGACACGGGACTCTGTCTCTCTGACTCTGTCTCCGTCTCTTTGTCCCCTGACGCTTTGTCTCTTTGTCTCTCAGCTGAGTTCTCAGAGGATTTCATCTTCAGTGCTCAGGGTGAGTTTTGTTAAAGTAGCTTCATCCTGTGAAATAAGTATTTATCTGGGGGACAGAGAGTTTCCAGATTGACCTTGTGACAGCCAACCCCCCCCTCTGGGACTCGAACACTGACCACAGTGACTCTCCACTCTCCTTCAAGAGATGGATAAGGGAAGTTTAGATCAACGTCTGGTTGGTTCAGTTGATCTCTAACTCACCCAGAACATCTCCACCTCTCCAGACTCATCCTGTCACCACATCACTCAGCTTCCTGTCAGTAGATCCAGTACTGACCTCAGATGTGTCTGTGGCTTCCTCAGCTGTTGATTGTGACTTTTGTTTCAGATCAGAACTACCAGACGTCCGGTGGTTACACAACTGCTGAGGCCTCCAACAATCAGGTAGAAGCTTTAACAACCAATCACTTCACAGAATCTGTAGAGACACAAGAGACGCAGTCTGTCAGAGGACATGCTTCTGACGTGAGGGACAGACGGAGGACACGGAGCAGGACATGCTAACAACATGATAACATGTCATAATGATCATGTGATCAGTGATGTCACTAAGCTTCAGAAAGCTTTTACCTTTTCTCTTGTTGTGAAAGGATGGACAGGAAGGAGGATGTGCTGACTCTCCCCCGAGACCAGACATGAATTACAACTACACACAGCAGGTACACACACACACACACACACACACACACACACACAGCAGGTACAAATGTTCTCTCTGTTTGTATTTATACACGTGGTAGGACCTTCAGCGGGTTGAGGGGACAGAAAGATGGTAAAACCATAATAATTGTGACGTCAGCTACACTCACTGGGTTTGTGTGTTACAGGTAGTGAAGCCTTTAGCTGTCGTTGGCTCTTCACCCTCCTCTTCCTCATCCTCACCCTCTTCTCCATCATCGCATGTTCCTGCAGCTGCTCACCTGCCGCCAAGTGCACAGACACAGACACGCTCAGGTGTCCACACACACTCGCATGCAACAGGTACACAAACACAAACACAGCAGGTACACCCACACACACACAGCAGGTACACACACACAGGCATTTTACAGAGTGGATCTGTTTTGTTTAGATTCTGGAGACAATGTAAACACAAACAAACCTGTTTCCTCAGATAATTGACATCAGAACGTGTTTAAAATGATCTTTTCCTGTTCAGCCTCCATGTCAATCCCAGCTTCTTCTCCGTGGTTGGTTAATGAGCTAGGTGAGCCTCTCTGCACCGTGGTGGCTCCGCCCCCTTACTCCTACGACCCTAATGGCAGCGATTTACCCCGAGGTCAGAGGTCAACCAGCCTAACTGTCACACACCCACACTGACCTGCTGCCGTCACTCATGTTACTCTCTGTGTGTGTGTGTGTGTGTACACTGCAGAATTCTTCAGTATTACTTCAACTTGGGCGTCCAGGTGAGTTCCTGTGACACTCTCTCTTTAAATATTTAAAATAATAATATATTATAATATTAAAATACTCCCCCCCCAGTGGTACTGGCAGCAGCAGACGACGTTCTCCACCCCCTCTCCTGAGAACCACTACACCTACCAACCCTACCCCCCCTACCTGAGCCAGGAGCCGCTGCAGGGTAAGACTCGTCTCTGATTGGTGCAGGTCTCACAGGTGACCTCATCACCTGACCTCAGGACAGACGTGATTATCAGAACAATAACATCAATCAGAAATGTGACCTGAACTGGGAACAGGAAGTACAGCTGGTGTAGTAGTTCCCAGGAAATGGAAGCTCCACTTCCTGTTAAGTATCAGACTTCCTCTTCTTCTACCCCCAGCTGCCTCCCATCAGCCCCCCTCCTCCTACCCAGAATCCTCCAGGGCAGGAGATGGACAGACGGACGGACACGGCGGTGGTCAGTGATGACAGATCAGCTGATACAACATGATTGAATTTTGCATTGTTTGATTTGTCCCCCCCCCTCCCCACAGGCTCCTCCCCATCGATGGAAGGCTCCATCTCCTCCATTGGCCCTGTTCCTCCAGGCTCCGCCCCCTCCGCTGCTCATCTGTACCAGGAGCAAACGCCTCTCCCCCCTCCCCCTATGCTACACCTGCCATATGAAGCCCCGCCCATCACCATCTACCTGCCCTCTGCTCCTCAGCCAACCCACCTCCCCCATCAATCCTCCTACCACTGCCTCCCACCATCAGTCCAGTGGGGAACGCTCCAGACTGGAGGCCACAACTCACGGGTTTATTGCCCCGCCCCTAACCCAGCCCACGTGGTTGCTTACATTACAGCCCCATCCCCCCACCACACAGCGACACACTACATCCCCCCCACCGTGTGAGTGAGATGCACATCCTGCTGAAACATACCTCAAGAGTTAGCATGAAGCTAACGAGTTCCCGTTGGCAGGGAAAGTTAAAGAGGATATGATATATGACAAATAATTAGGACAAATCTTTATTCTTTCCGTAAATTTTTTGTAAAAAACCCTCGATACTTCCAGTATTGAGGTATTTCTGTTCTCACTTTAGCGTGTTAGCTTCACATTGAAAGTTGTGAAAGAGTTCTGCACATGTTAGTTTGTTGCCAAAAAACTTTATTTACAAATCTCCGACACAAATAACTTCGTGCTCCGAACGTTGAAGTCGAGAGCGACAGTTGTTGGTACGGTTACCTGAGAAGAACTGACTTTAATTAGTTTGTCGGTCAGTTAATTGAGTTTCAGTCGGCCAATCGGTGAGAGGGGGCGGGGCATGGGCAGTCCCTGTTTATTGATGAGGGATGTATTTATGTTGATGTTTTGTTCAAACTGCCGATGGTGATAAGTTGTTTCTGGGAGAATAAAGTTAGTTTCACAAGCAGGCGACCGTTTGTTTCATCAGTGACAAAGATCACATGATCACAGGTGTCACATGATCAGGACCTCCTGAACCATTCATCTGTTTGTGTAAATAAAGACGACTCGTTTCCACTTCCTGTAGAATATCTCAGATACGAACGCTGCCATCTTGTGGTGATGGAGTCTTTAACAGTCAGTACACTGTGCAGTAGTAATTCTCATCTGACGTCTCGGCCTGTTTTTATATCATTTAATAACTGATTCAAACCAAACTGATCAGAAACACTTGAACAAACATCAGAGAGAGAAGAACGATGTGAAACGACAGAAACTTCTTTACAAACATTTACTTAACGTGTACTTTGACTTTCTGGAGCCTGAACTAGAATCAAAGTTACGAGCTGACTACAGGACTAACTTCATGAAGAACCAGTTCCACGGGAGGTTCAACCAGTACGTTAACTCCATTCATGTAAAACTAACTCTGTATAAGCACCGCCCCCTAGACTCATTCTGACATCATTCATCATCTTGGATCTGAACCTTTGTTTTATTGAAGAAACCATTTTGTTTCTCATGGTTTTATTCCCTCAGTGAAGATTTTCATCGTTAACAATACAAGATGTTGACTGTTACATTAGCATGATATATTAGTGTACTTCACTTTATTGAGTCTGGACGACAGGAGGAGGAGCTGAAGCCTGAAGTGTCCAGTTTGACCTGCAGGTGGCGCAACATGAAAATCAGGATTCTTTCTCTGAGGAAAACGGATGTTCAGGTGTGAACCAATCAGATCAGATCTGATCCCACCAGACCACATGAGTCCACATCCTCTAACAGAGTCCTTTCAATTCCCTCCTGGTCCACATGTGAAGGACGTCCTCTCAGCTGACGTCCTAAGAATCACAATATCAAAACTGATCACAAGATAGAGATCAATACTTTCATTCACATGCTCCCACACACGCACACGTCTATAAACCCAGACTGGTCTTTAACACAGGACACGCGTGTTAATCTGCATGTAGGTCAGGAAGTGAGATCTGATCCCAGGAGACACCGGCCCTGTGTGCATCACGTGTCCTCATGGCAGAAGCTCCGTGGGGATCTCCACAGTCCAGGGGTCGCGACCTCCTCTGGAGCTCAGGGGCTCTTTCAGCCAGCGAGGGTTGGACAGGTGAGTCACGTGTTTCTCCTGCAGACCAACCAGAAGGGCCGACCTCTCCAGGTGCTGAAGCTCCTCCTCCAGCATGGAGGCGGGACACACCGAGGTCACGCCCACATCCACCAATCCTGAAAGAGATGTATTTCCACAGGTGATGCCTTCAGGAACCCCACAGAAAACACAGGTCAGTTCCCACCTGCCACCACGCCGCGGCCGAACCGCTCCCCGGACTCCAGGAGCCCGTGGATCTGAGCCTCGGTCATCCCCAGTGGGCCGCGAAGCACCGCCCGCCACTCGTCCCTCTCCCAGTCCCGCCGGGCGATGTGGACCGCCAGGGTCTGGTTCTCCAGCGGGGCCAGCAGGGGCCTCCAGCGGCTCTCCAGCGTCTTCACCCCGTCCAGAATCAGACCGGCGTACGGCTGGCGGAACGACAGACACCACACCTGCACCGACATGTCTGAAAAACAAGCGCACCCCACACCTTCTGACGTGTGAGGGAAACAAACACCCCCCCTCAGATGTGGAATGAAGTTTGTCACCAACCGGTTTCCGTACAGATCAAAGTCTCGGCGGTGAAATCCTTTGATCTAACTTTAATTCAGCAGTTTCTCAGTTTGATGACGTTGATTCTCGCTCGTTGGTTTTTACAGAGAATCTACTTCCTGTTGTTGTGCAATAGTAGGAGTAGAATTGACGTTGGCTAATTATTAATAATCATGAAATATGATTATTAAAATAATAATTATTTCTTAAAAATAATCAAAAATGATAAAGCTGTTAATTAAGAAATGTAACACATTTAATTAGAAATGATACGGTTATCCATTAATAATAGTTAAAATAATTAATAAAAACAATAAAATTATCAATTAAGAATAATACAAATCTGTAATCATTGCTTATTGTCGCGGGGCACCACCCTGGTTACAGGGACCAACGAGTCAATCTACTCTAATCAGTCTCATAATGATAAATGTCAAATCAATAATCTCAATATTTAATATTAATAATTATTTAACAGTGAAGGCTTCTAAGTTCGAGCACAGGCAATCATAATCCAGCTGCAATCACATACATATGCACAAATAATCACAGACTACAGATACTTTAATTACAAAAGCATTTATTAAAAAGGGGAAATAAAGTTATAATGTTATTCAATGATTCATCATTTTAACAAGTTCCGATATTTCAAAGATAACACAGCAGCAGCACTAATCACAATTCAGAAAATACATGTAAAACCGGCGGTCTACCTATGTATGTCTGTCTCGGTGTGTGTGTATGTGTCAGTGTCAAAGTGTCTCTGTGTGTGTGTGTCTATATGTATGCATGTGAAATAAAGTTAGTGTTATTTAATGATTCATCATTTTAACAAACTCCCATATTTCAAAGATAACAACAGCAGCCGCTTATCACAATTTAGAAAAACACATGTATTCATCTATGTGTATCTGTGTGTGTGTATCTGTCTGTGTCTATCAATGTGTCTCTGTGTCTGTGTGTGTGTGTGTGAGAGAGCGAGAGAGAGAGAAAAAGAAGGGGGCGTGGCGATGACGCAGTCACTTGGTGACGTCACATCTAAGATGGCGGCCGATCATGATTCGTGGAATCAAGGCCTAAAAACTCTCAAAATGGCGGATTGACTACAAAACAAGATGGCGGAGCCGTTATGAATTTAGAGCCAGAATGGGAGGAGAGGGAGAGAGGAGGTGTGGCAATAATAGATTCAAAATGGTGGTTTAACTTGCGTTATTCAAAATGGAGTCTATGTTAACGACACCATGTGGCCGGAGCTCACACTGGTGGTCGTCACACGAATTGCACCAAGGGATTTTCAGACAAAGAGAATTCTTTGTCTCTGCTTTGGCATTCGGCCGCATGGCTTCCAGATGTGTCCAGCCTCTCTGAATATAGATTTAACTATGTTACATGAACTGTATTCTAAATACAGATCGGATGTGTGTATAGGTCGGTTTAGAAGGAGAGAGAGAGAGAGAGAGAGCATACAAGGAGAGAGCAAAGCTCTTAAAAGCACCGTCAGAGACAAGTTACATTTACTTTACCACTCAGCACCCAAGTGGCGTTGTGTGCTGAGGTTTGAACGGTAAAGTCTCTTTAAAGTTGTTCAAACGGTCACAATGAGCTGGAGACGCTGCTCACGGCGCTTAAAAACTGTGGCACAAGGCCGTAACCGGAAACCGGAAGTGGCGAGTCGCCGCTAAACATTAGAGACTCGGCGGTCTCATACAAAACAAATACATTCAAGTATTAAAACAATACGCTACGTATTAGATTAACATCTGCCCAGACAATAAAGCCTCTCACTGTGACCTCCGCGGTGTTGCTTGCGCGTGGGGCGCGGATTTCCGGGAGTCCAGTGAATGTCTCGTTAAACCCCAGGATGCGTGCGAACGGGCGGATTCCTGGAAAACAAAATCAGTGTCCTGGCCTCTTAAGCGGTGCTCCGGTGGGTCTCGTGGTTGCAACGGAGATCAGCGCTGGGCCGAATCGAGCGAACTTCTCTTGCTCTTGGAATGGAATTCAGCTTCGTCTCTTCTGCAGGGATGTGGAGCTCGTGCTCCTCAGCGGAATGAATCTCGCGCTTCTGCAGGGGACGGCTGTGGAAGCCGTTTGTAGATCGTTGGGAAAAGAAAAAGTCCGTGGGGAACGTGAAACAGTCTGAGATTGTTCCGTGTGCAATTTCCTGTTTGGTCTTTTCAAGTTAAAAGAGCAAAAGTCCTTTTGAAAATAAAAACGTAGACTGAATAAAGAAATAAAAGAAATGAAAGAAATGGCTGATAAACTAAAAGTTAAGGTTGCCCCCTTTTAGCAACTAAATCAGCTGGTGTTGTCTTCAGAGCAGGGTAAAATGGCAGCGATGTTTGGGGTTCATGGGCTTTTAAATTACCTGAGAGGTCCTCCTCCTTGAGAAGTTGGTCATAGGATGATGCTGGCTTTAAGCCAATTGAGTGTCAGAAATGGATCTGAGTGGGCTGGGCTTGGAAATCAGCGGGGTTCCAAGGCATTCCCCGAACATTTTTCCACCACCAGGGGGAGATTCTTGAGCCTGCAGGAGGATATTTTCCCGCCCAAAGTTTAACAACCCTTTGTTCCTCTCGGCTCCAGTGTCTGGTGGCACCCCGCTGGGCTCTGGCCCAACACTGTTTACGTTTTTCTTCTGTGTAAAACAATGTGCAGCTCCTGAGCAGCTCGGTGGTTATACTGCCCCCTACATATTCACCAAGCTACTGCAGCAGGTTAGATACTCCAGTATTTTCATTTTTACACTGATGAAAAAATAAAGTTACACAAAAACCTTAAAATAAAAAACTAATTGCTCGTGATTTTTCAATCTATAGTTATTTTCATTAAAATTAATAAAAGCACGAATCATAAATAAACAAGGTAACGCAAAAATACGAGAAGAAGAGGGAGAGATTGGGTAGGAAGAAAAAAAGGCAGGATAACAAAGAGAGAACTGGAACGAGTGGCGACTGTCAGAGAGAGAGAACAAGAAGAAGGGAGCGGGTGAGAGGAGAAGTGCAGAGTGGGGGGGCCCATAGTAATGAACTGGTGGTGGGGGGGAGATGGTTAAGCCTGTTTCCAGTGCTGCGTGGACAGATGTGTGGACGGACCGCTAGCGATCGCTGAATGTTTGGCAAACTGTTCAACACAACAGGCCCAAAATGTCCACTGTCTTCAGGACACCATCTCTCAGACACTTTCTGTCCCTTGTCTCTTCTGTGAACCTCCCATCATTAATTATTTCCCAGCATGCAGCTGTTCCCAGAGGCTGCTACAGTCTCCCCCTGGTGGTTGTTCTGAGGTGGTGGTCGAGAACGTACAACAAGAATCTTCATCTACGTTTGTATAACACGTCCTCGGGTCAGTTTTCTATTAAATATGGTAAAATGTTTATGAAACAGTTTCCTCAGAGACTTAAAGATGCTCTGCTCTTCATCGACTCTTCTTCATTCTGTAAATGTCTCATTCACTTTTCTTCTGCTGGTTTCCATTATGTCAAACTGGTGATTTTGTTCTTGTACCTGCACCAAGGACGAGATGTTTCCACCAGTTTGTTTGAAGAGGAAAGAAAAGCTGAGTCATGATTCCAGTGAAGTCGGTGGAAGGATGTTTATTGAGCATTAAAGCAGAGACAAGTAGAAACAGAACTTTTCTCTCTGAGATGTTTTTCTTCTCGTTACATCTGGTTTGTCACAGAGGAAATGATCCATGTGTTTGACTCATAGACTGAATATAAAGGCTTTGACTGGGATGTGCTGCTGTTATACTGCAGCGCCACCTGTGGGTCAAAAGGAGAAAAGCCACCACCGCTCTGCACCTGATGCAGAAATGAAAACGTCCCATTTTTAAGTCCAGAGTTTTGATCTTTTGTGTCAAAGACAAAACTCTGATTTTAAACTCAAAGTGATTTCAATGTGTTGAACTTTGTGTTGAACTAAATCAATTTGTGACGTGAATCCAGGAACTTTAAGATCATAAACAAACATATACACAGAATGTGGTTCTACACACATGGAGACACACTGAGGGACAAAGGTGGACAATAATAAAGACAAACTTAAACACACTGTATGTGACTCTTTATAGAGGGTTTATATATTCTGCTTGTGTTGTGTCATTTCAATAAACACATTCTTCATGTGAATAAACACAATCGGGCAGGAAGGTTGCTGGTTTGAATCCGGTTCAGATGGGGTCTTCCTGTGTGGAGTCTGCATGTTCTCCCCGTGTTTTCTCCAGGTGCTCCGGCTTCATCTCACTAACACATGCAGATTAGGGGTTGTGTAGATTGGAGACTACACACAAGCTGCTGCTGCTTCAGCCTCTGGATCCTCAGGACACAGCTCAGCCTCCGTCCACACACACTGTCCTCTTCACACTGTCCTCTTCACACTGTCCTCTTCACACTCAGCTCCACAAAGACCTCCCCCACCTGTTGAGAGAAGAAGACATCAGTGTCACAGAGACTCACTTCATCAGCTGTGAGTCAGTGATGCAGCTCATCCAGTAGAAAGAGCAGCAGGGACTTCAGTCCTGTTCAGAGGTGGAGCAGCTTCCTCTCTGCTTCATGTTCACGTGTTGGAATGAACACGCTAAGAGCTCAGTGTGTGTCCTCTGCATGTCAAAGTGCAGAGTGGACACCTGAGAGGTGGATTTACTGCTGTTACAGGTGAAGCCATGTTTCACTGTGTGTTGATGAACATCTGCTTCTGACAAACTGGGACCAGAGGAGACAGATGGACCTCAGCAGAGGTTCTGCTCTGTATAAAGAGCTCCTGGTTACCATGTGATGAGGAGAGGCTTCAGTCCCACTGATCTCAGAGCTGTGACAAAGATCCACCTGATCAGTTCTTCACTGATGAAGTGAGAGGACAAACTGTCTCAGATCAGATGAAGACGACACCGTCTCTGTCCCTCGTGTGAGGCTGTCAGCTGTGGTCCAGCTTGTGTAAGTTACAGCGCCCCCTGGTGGCATCTGGTCAAAATATATTACGTGACCACGACATAATAACGTGTGAACGAGATAAATAACTCGAGGCCACGAGATCTGAATCTGCTGTTTACTAACAAGACGAGTGGAAGACAAGAAGACACACACTGTCTCACTGTCTCTGAGGACACACACTGTCTCACTGTCTCTGAGACCACACACTGTCTCACTGTCTCTGAGGACACACACTGACTCACTGTCTCTGAGGACACACACTGTCTCACTGTCTCTGAAGACACACACTGACTCACTGTCTCTGAGGACACACACTGTCTCACTGTCTCTGAGGACACACACTGACTCTGAGGACACACACTATCACTGAGGACACACAATGTCTCACTGACTATGAGGACACACATTGTCTCACTGTCTCTGAGGACACACACTGACTCTGAGGACACACACTATCTCTGAGGACACACAATGTCTCACTGTCTCTGAGGAAACTCACTGTCTCACTTACTCTGAGGACACACACTGTCTCACTGACTCTGAGGACACACACTTACTCTGAGGACACACACTGTCTCACAGTCTCTGAGGACACACACTGTCTCACTGTCTCTGAGGACACTCACTTTTTCTGAGGACACACACTGTTTCTGAGGACACACACTTCTCACTGTCTCTGAGGACACACACTGTCTCACTGTCTCTGAGAACACACACTGTCTCACTGTCTCTAAAGACACACACTGTCTCTGTGGACACACACTGTCTCACTGTCTCTGAGGACACACTGTCTCACTGTCTCTGAGGACACACACTGTCTCACTGTCTCTAAAGACACACACTGTCTCTGTGGACACACACTGTCTCACTGTCTCTGAGGACACACACTGTCTCACTGTCTCTGAAGACACACACTGACTCTGAGGACACACACTGTCTCACTGTCTCTGAGGACACACACTGTCTCACTGTCTCTGAGGACACACACTGACTCTGAGGACACACACTGTCTCACTGACTCTGAGGACACAAAGTGTCTCACTGTCTCTGAGGACACACACTGACTCACTGACTCTGAGGACACACACTGTCTCACTGACTCTGAGGACACACACTGTCTCACTGTCTCTGAGGACACACACTGTCTCACTGTCTCTGAGGACACACACTGTCTCTGAGGACACACACTGTGTCACTGTCTCTGAGGACACACACTGTCTCACTGACTCTGAGGACACACACTGTCTCACTGTCTCTGAGGACACACACTGTCTCACTGACTCTGAGGACACACACTGTCTCACTGTCTCTGAGGACACACACTGTCTCACTGACTCTGAGGACACACACTGTCTCACTGTCTCTGAAGACACACACTGACTCACTGACTCTGAGGACACACACTGTCTCACTGACTCTGAGGACACACACTGTCTCACTGTCTCTGAGGACACACACTGTCTCACTGACTCTGAGGACACACACTGTCTCTCTCTCTCTCTCGGTGCATGCTGGGAGATTGTTGCGTGAGTGAGTGTCGGAGCGAGTGCGTTTTTCGTTCCTATTTTCTCTTTATTTGTTGTTAATGTTATATTTTTTTAATCACATATCACATTAGAGTCACAGTAGTTTATTTTCTGGTGGTTTGGGTCTCTCTCTGGGTGTCTTTCCCCTCACCAGCGTCTTGCTGGTGTAGCGATGGCCGTCATGGCCAGTGGGAATTTTAAATCACTTACACGTAAACACGGGGTTAAGATTTGTGTGAGTTTCCCCTGCAGTGTGGAGAGCATCGGTCTCGCTGTGGGGGAGAAGGTCGGTCACAGCTGTGTGGTGTCGGCGGCCCGGATGAACAGCGCCGTGGTCGTGTTCCTGGACCGCGTGGAGAAGGTGAACTCCGTGGTGGAGACAGGTATCACCGTGAACGGGTGTTTTGTACAGGTACTGCCTTTGTCCCAACCCGCTACCAAGGTGGTCCTGTCCAATGTCCCTCCGTTCATCACCGATGAGTTTCTCAGTAGAGAGCTGTCCAGACATGGGAAGGTAGCGTCCCCGATACGGAAGTTGTTGTCTGGATGTAAGTCTCCGTTACTGAAACACGTAGTGTCCCACCGCAGACAGCTCTACATGATACTGAACAACCGGAACGAGGAGCTCAACCTCCGCTTCCATGTTAAAGTAGATGATTATGACTACGTGATTTTCGCCACTTCATCGGTGATGAAGTGTTTCGGGTGCGGAGAGGAGGGACACACGGTGAGAGCCTGTCCGAAGCGGAGTGACCCGGCTCCGCCCGGTCCTGATGCGGCTACGAGCGCTGGTGCGGGGGCCCCCGAAGCTCCTCCGGTACCGGAGCGGCGGGGACCCGCTGCCCGGCGGGCTGTGCCCGCCGTGCCGGCGGATCCCCCTGGGGGGACGGTGGCCGCGGGGCTGGCCGGTCCCTCGGGGGGGCTGACCGGTCCCTCCGGGGGGCCGGCCGCGGAGGGGCTGGCCGTCACATCTGGGCGCCCGGTCGCTGCGCCACGGGTTTCTCCTCCAACATCTCCGAGGAGAAGCGATGCTGTGACCGAGCCATCACCAGGGGTGAGTTTTGTTAATACACCGGGTGTGGGGGTGGAGGTGTTGGTGGAGGATGTTGTGGTGGAGGATGTTGTGGGTGAGGTAGAGGAAAAAGAGGTGGGAGATAAAGGGGAGGAAGAGGATGGTGTAGTTATCAAACAGGTGGAGGAGGTGACGGGTGAAGGAAAAAGTGTTGAGCAGGAGGGCGGGGACAGTGGAAGGAGAGGAGGAGAAGCAGCTGAGGGCAGGATGGTGTGGAGTGAGCAGGTGGAGGAGGAGGAGATGGAGGAAGAATCAGTAAAGGAAAAGAAAACAGTAAAGCGTAGGAGGTCAGCTAGGACAGTTTTAAATGAGGCAAAGACGAGTAAAGTGCAAATGGACAGTGATGTGAGTGAAAGTGAGTGTGTGTCTGACAGCAGCGACTTTCCGCCTTTTAACAGCAGCCAAAAGAAGAAAACCCTCAGTGTAGATAAATTTAAATCGTTTTTACATCAAACAAAAAATCAGCAACTCATACTCGAAGAACACTTCCCAGATCTCTGTCTTTTTATTTCCTCGGCCAGACTCCACATGAGCCAGAGGGAGGAGTCTGGCCTCACAGACCAGGAAGTTTTTAGACTTAAAAAACTTGTGCTCAGAGCAAAGAGAAAGCTGAGCAGTGATGGAAAGGACAGCAATGGTTGTATTAATTAATTTATTGTTTTCTGTTTTTATTTCTAACATTTTAAACAACATGGATGTTTTTAAAGTTGGGGTTTTAAACGTGAACGGTGCAAGAGATCAAAAGAAAAGAACCTGTATTTATGAAACTATGAAAATTAAAAAAATTGATGTCATGTTTTTACAAGAAACTCATAGTGATTTTAATAATGAGTCTGACTGGAGGAGGGAGTGGGGAGGGGAGGCCATTTTAAGTCACAACACTTCCCTGAGCGCAGGAGTGGGCTTCCTCTTCTCCACGGCTTTTAAACCGAACTCGCTGGAGGTCAAACATGTGATCCAGGGGAGGCTTCTTTTAGCCAAAGCTCAGTTCGACCATTTTACTGCTGTTTTTATTAACGTTTATGCTCCAGCAACCGGTGCAGAGAGGAAGCCCTTTTTACTGAAAATAAGTGAAGTTATTAATGATTGTGCCATGGAGGATTTTTTATTCTTGGGGGGGGATTTTAACTGCACTGAAGATGCGATTTTAGACCGCAACCATGCAGAGCCTCATCCAGCCTCTCAGCACGCCTTAAAGCAGCTGGTCCGCTCTCACGGCCTGGTGGACGTGTGGAGGAGGATGCACCCAGACTGCAGACAGTACACCTGGTCCCACATCAGAGAGAGTAGGATCTCCTCAGCCAGGTTAGACAGGATTTATTGTTTTAAACATCATTTTAACATTTTTAAAAGCTGCGCCATCATGCCGGCTGGTTTTAGTGATCATTCCCTGCTTTTATGTCATGTGTTTATCAGGAATGTTTTACCCAAGAGCGCCTATTGGCATTTTAATTCTGTTTTAACATTTGATAAGAGTTTTACAGATGTTCTTACGTATTTCTGGGGTGTTTTTAGACAGAGGAAGGGCGATTTTAGTAATCTTAGGCAGTGGTGGGACCACGGTAAGACACAAATACGCCTATTGTGTCAACAACACACCCTCAATGTCACAAGAGACGCCACCCGATCTATGAAAGATCTAGAGACCGACATAGTGGAACTAGAACATTTAAGTGAGTCCACCGGAAATCGAGGTTATATTGAAAGCCTCAAAGAAAAAAAAATGGCTTTAGCCGACCTGTTAGAACGTAAAGTACAGGGCGCGTTAGTCAGGTCTCGGTTCCTGAACATCAGTGAAATGGATGCTCCAACTAGTTACTTCTTCAGTCTGGAGAAAAAGAACGGGCAGAGGAGAGTAATCCACACCCTGCTCTCAGACACAGGGGAAGAGCTGATGGAGCCAGATCAGAGAGCGGGCTGTGAGTTTTTATCAAGCACTGTACTCTTCTGAGGAAGAACACGCAGGCAGGGAGGAGTTCTGTGAAGAACTACCTCAGATCTCGGAAGAGTCCAACTCACAGCTCGCTGCCCCCCTCCGGATGCAGGAGCTGCTGACCGCCCTGCAATGCATGCAGGGACGGCGGGCTCCTGGCATTGACGGACTGACACCGGAGTTTTATAAAGCTTACTGGGGCATTTTATCACACGATCTTTTACAGGTTTTTAATGAGTGTCTGGCGTCTGGCTCCATGCCAGTGTCCTGCAGGAGGGCGGTCCTCACACTGCTCCCGAAGAAGGGGAACCTGCAGGACATCAAGAACTGGCGCCCTGTGTCATTGCTCTGTGTGGATTACAAACTTCTGTCCAAAGCACTGGCCTCCAGGCTGGGGAAGGCTATGGAGCAGGTCATTCACAGGGACCAGACCTACTGCGTGCCCGGCAGGTCCATGGTGGACAATGTCCACCTCATTCGAGACCTTTTGGATGTCTCCAGTTCATTTGATGTAGATATAGGCTTGATTTCCCTAGACCAAGAAAAAGCTTTTGACCGCGTTGAACACAGCTTCCTGTGGCAAGTAATGGGGAAGTTTGGGTTCAGCGCTGGCTTCATAGCTAAGATCAAGGTGCTGTACAGTGATGTTGAGAGCGTGTTAAAGATCAACGGCAGTCTGAGTGCTCCTTTCAGGGTGGGTAGAGGTGTCAGGCAGGGCTGTGCTCTGTCGGGGATGCTCTACGCACTCTCCTTGGAACCTCTCCTCCGCAGAATAAGATCTAGCATGCAAGGTGTGTTTTATCCTGGTTTTAGTGGCAACATGATTTTATCAGCGTACGCCGACGATCTTATTGTTTTTATTAAAGACCAGACGGATGTAGATGTTTTAGCCAAAATCTTAAATGATTTTAATGTGGCATCGGCCGCGAGGGTCAATTGGAAAAAAAGCGAAGCCCTCGCGGTCGGGGAGTGGCCTGGAGGTCTCCCAGTTCTCCCCCAAAACCTGAAATGGAAGAGGGAGGGCATAAAGTACCTCGGGGTGTTTTTAGGAAACGACGATATACATAAGAAGAACTGGGAGAACGTCACAGAAAAAATAGAAAACAAACTGTTAAAATGGAAATGGCTGCTCCCAAAAATGTCTCTTAGAGGGAGGGTACTGGTTTTAAATAATCTTGTGGCATCCCAACTGTGGCACCACCTGATGTGTGTGGAACCCCCCCCTGGCTTACTTTCCAATGTACAAAAGAAAATGGTGGATTTTTTCTGGGGGGGTCTACACTGGGTGCCACAGGGGGTGCTGTTTTTAGCCAGGGAGGAGGGGGGACAAGGCCTCGTCCACCTAGCCAGCCGGACTGCAACTTTTAGACTTCAATTCATCCAAAAATATCTCACAGGTCCGGCAGATCTGGTGTGGAGAGATGTGGCCAGCAGCATCCTTAGGCGTGCAAATAACCTGGGGTTGGATGATGCTCTGTTTTTAACAGATTCTAAATTATTAAAATTAAGTGGGTTGCCTCCTTTTTATCAAGGTGTTTTTAAATCATGGGCCCTTTTTAACAAAAAAAGGTGTCAAAAAGCAGCCTCTCTGTACTGGTTGTTGAGAGAACCACTCGTGAATGGAGCCAGACTGGACGTCAGCGGCACAACAACACCCGGCCTTATGGCGGCGCTGACCCGGTCTGGAACAGTGACCTTACAGCAGCTGGTGGATGCAGTGGGGCCGGCACTCAACAACGCCCAGGCCCTGGGCTCCCTGCTGGGGCTGCAGTCTTCCCGGATGGCCCAGAGGATCCTGGAGCTCTGGACCCAGAGGCTCTCCATCCGAGAAAAGGACCTCCTGAGGGCCTACCAGAGGGGGGAAACAACACCAGAGGCTGCAGACCCCTATCCAGATATTATCCTGAGCCCAGGCCTGGGAGAAAAGACCGGCCCCCTACTAACTGAAATAAACACACACAAACTAACAATTCACAGAGCGGACAAAGAGACGCTGTACAGAAACTGTGTGAAAAGCATCCACCAGACCGGACTGAGCAACAGACCCCCCACTGTGTGGTCACGGAGGTGGGGGGATCATGGACCCTGCCCGCAGTGGAGGATTTTATACAAACCTCCCCTCAAGAAAAGAACAGGCGACCTCCAGTGGAGAATTTTACACGGCGCCGTCGCTTCCAACGCTTTTATTTCTATTCTTAATCCCACCGTTCTTAACAAGTGTCCATTCTGCGACCTGCGTGAGACTATTTATCACGTTTTTACTGAGTGCAAGAGACTGACAAGTTTCTTCGCTCTTTTAACTGAGAAGGTTTTTATCATGGGAGCTGCCTACAACAAAAGAGGTAAAGATAAGTGGCAGCTCCTGAACCACCTCTCAGGTGAGGCCAAGATGGCCATTTATATTAGTAGGAAGAGCAGGGTCGAGAACAGAGACGGGCAGGAAGCGGGGGGGGGGGGGGGGGTGGTAAACCTCCGGGCCAGACTCAGACTCGAGTTCAGTTTTTACACAATGATATCTGATCTCGAGTCTTTTAAAAGAATTTGGTGTTTTAATGACATCCTCTGCACCGTCACCAACAATGAGCTGTCCTTTCCACACTTTTTAACAGACTGAGTTTTTTAACAGCAGCACTCTTTTTTTTGTCTATTTATATGAATAATGTTGCAAGAAAGTGTTTTGTAAAATGAGAAAAATGTAAATAAAGTGCTTGTGAAAAATCAAAAAATCAAATCTCTGAGGACACACACTGTCTCACTGTCTCTTAGGACACACACTGTCTCTGAGGACACACACTGTCTCTGAGGACACTCACTTTCTCTGAGGACACACACTGTTTCTGAGGACACACACTTCTCACTGTCTCTGAGGACACACACTGTCTCACTGTCTCTGAGGACACACACTGTCTCACTGTCTCTGAGGACACTCACTTTCTCTGAGGACACACACTGTTTCTGAGGACACACACTTCTCACTGTCTCTGAGGACACACACTGTCTCACTGTCTCTGAGGACACACACTGTCTCACTGTCTCTAAAGACACACACTGTCTCTGTGGACACACACTGTCTCACTGTCTCTGAGGACACACTGTCTCACTGTCTCTGAGGACACACACTGTCTCACTGTCTCTAAAGACACACACTGTCTCTGTGGACACACACTGTCTCACTGTCTCTGAGGACACACACTGTCTCACTGTCTCTGAAGACACACACTGACTCTGAGGACACACACTGTCTCAGTGGACACACACTGTCTCACTGTCTCTGAGGACACACACTGTCTCACTGTCTCTGAGGACACACACTGACTCTGAGGACACAAAGTGTCTCACTGTCTCTGAGGACACAAAGTGTCTCACTGTCTCTGAGGACACACACTGACTCACTGACTCTGAGGACACACACTGTCTCACTGACTCTGAGGACACACACTGTTTCACTGTCTCTGAGGACACACACTGTCTCACTGTCTCTGAGGACACAAACTGTCTCTGAGGACACACACTGTCTCACTGTCTCTGAGGACACACACTGTCTCACTGACTCTGAGGACACACACTGTCTCTGAGGACACACACTGTCTCACTGTCTCTGAAGACACACACTGACTCACTGTCTCTGAGGACACACACTGTCTCACTGACCCTGAGGACACACACTGTCTCACTGTCTCACTGTCTCTGAGGACACACACTGTCTCTGAGGACACACACTGTCTCACTGTCTCTGAGGACACACACTGTCACACTGTCTCTGAGGACACACACTGTCTCTGAGGACACACACTGTATCACTGTCTCTGAGGACACACACATGGACCTGTCTCCAGGAAGCTGAGGTCATCTGGTGTTTTGGGGACAGGATGAGTCTGGAGACATTGAGATGTTCTGGGTGAGTTAGAGATCAACTGAACCAACCAGACGTTGATTTAAACTTCTCTTATCCGTCCCTTTAAGGAGAGTGTGCACCACACAACAGTGTAGAGTCACTGTGGTCAGTGGGCGGAGCTTTTATACAGGTTGATCTCCAACTGAACCTGGAGCAGGTTAGCTGTTCATCAGAAGTTACCATGGTGATTGACCTGGTTAAGAAGTGGACGAGCTTCGTAGAACTGAAAAAACTAAACCTGAAGTGAACCTGATAACCACAAATCCTGCTTGGTAGCACAGACCCTGGATCTGTGATACTGACTGTGTTTAGTAACATACTGATGAAAGCAGCGTGGACTGACTCCAACCATCTACTGACCTCAGAGTCTCCAGTCGACAGGTTGGACTCTGCTGTAGATCAAGAAGCTCCTTCACTTCTGAGTCCTGCAGGTAGTTGGAGCTCAGATCCAGTTCTCTCAGATGAGAGGGGTTTGACCTCAGAGCTGAAGCCAGAGAAGAACAGCTGATCTCTGACAGACTGCAGCCCTTCAACCTGGACAAAGAATAAAACTTAACTGTAAATTAAACTGAGTTCATGTGTGAAAATAACAGACATATATTCATGTCAGCACAGACTCATAACATGGAAGATAAATATGAAATCAGACATGTTGGACTAAAAACTGATCCTGATTCAGAACAAATAGATTATTTGGACCCGGTCTCTGTCCTGCAGATCAGTTTAGGAAATCCAGAACTCAACTCAGTGTTTTAACAAGTAGCTGAATATTTAAAATGTCACAGATTAATGAATGAATGAATTCAATTTATGTATGAAGAGGAATTATGTTAAATTAGAATTAAATGAGATAAATTGTGTATAAATGCTGTTTTATAGATATGAGATCTACAAAAGTCAGTCAGTGAACTGACCTCAGAGTCTCCAGTCGACAGGTTGGACTCTGTAGAAAACCACACAGCTCCTTCACTGCTGAGTCCTGCAGGTTGTTGTCTCTCAGATCCAGTTCTCTCAGATGAGAGGGGTTTGACCTCAGAGCTGAAGCCAGAGAAGAACAGCTGATCTCTGACAGACTGCAGTGAAACAACCTGGATAAAGAAATATGAATATTAGAATGTGTCCTCCTGTTGTTGTGGATCGTCATCATGTCAACACAGACTCTCAACATGCTGCTGACCTCAGTCCAGTCTGTGACCTGAAGATAAATATCAGATCAGACATGTTGGACCATTGTTTCATTCATCAGCTTCTTCTCTGTGTGTTGGTCACTGAGCAGGTTTGTGTAATTAAACACTGTTTAAAGTAGGGATGGCTCCTGATGTCACTTCCTGTTTGTTTCTATACTTATCAACTGTCCAACGTCTTTCAATAAGAATGTGTCTTATTTTGAAAACCTGAGGAGGACGAGTGCTCAGCCTCAGTCCACATGTTATTTACTGACACTTTCTTAGTGATCAGGAGCAGGTGAGTGACAGATGACTGAGGGACAGTGAGCAGAGCAGAACTGAGACAATTTAAATAAATAATGACCCAATAAGAAAGAAAGTCTGAAAAGTGAAGAAGGATTTAAGGACCTCAGAGTCTCCAGTCGACAGTTTGGACTCTCCAGTCCAGAACACAGCTTCTTCACTCCTGAGTCCTGCAGGTTGTTGCTACTCAGTTCCAGTTCTCTCAGATGTGAGGGGTCTGACTTCAGAGCTGAGGCCACGACTTCACAGTGAGTCTCTGAGAGTCCACAACAACTGACTCTGTAATTAAAGAAAATATCAAATCTGTGAGAAGTAAATCAGAAAACACAACATTCATACAAAACGTGATCATGTGACCCTCACCCTGGTAAATCCCCTCTTTGTTAAAACACCTCTGACACACACACACACACACACATATACACTGACACACACACACTGACACACACACTGAAACACACTGACACACACTGACACACACACTCACATACGCACTGACACACACACTGAAACACACTGACACACACTGACAGACACTGAAACACACACACACACACACACACACTGACACACACACTGACACACACACTGAAACACACTGACACACACTGACACACACTGACACACACACTGAAACACACTGACATACACTGACACACACACACACACACACACACACACATACACACACACTGACACACACACACTGTGACGGCCTGCTGGCCTGTACCTTTCCATGACAGGTGTCTAACCCTCTGTTTGTGTCCCTGGTCTCCGTGTGCAGTGCTGCTGATTGGAGGTAACGAGCCGTAACTGGGTGCACCTGGTACGCAGGTGCACCGGACTCCTTGAAAGCTCTGGCTCCTCCTCCTCCTCCTCGGGGGGGCTGGACCTGCAGCAGTCACAGGCTGAGGGGGGGGGCTTGGCCAGCACCGGGGGGGGGGGGGGGGGGGTCGTGCTGAGCATTCGTTTTGTCTTGTGCGTTGTTTTGTTTGAATATCTGCACCACTGAGGTTCTACAATAAACCCATCCTGGAACCTGGTAAAACTACCGTCCGCTCTGTCATGACACTGACACACACTGACACACACTGACACAGACTGAAACACACACTCACACACACACACACACACTCACACACTCACACAGACTGAAACACACACTCACACTCACACACTCACACACACTGAAACACACACTGACACATACACTCACACACACACAAACACACACAAACACACACACACACACACACACTCACACACACTGACACACACTGACACGCACGCACACACGCACACACACACACACTGACACACACACACACACACACACACACACACACACTGATTGAACATGTTATTGATCATGTCTGGACTCACAGAGCCTTCCTGCAGTTCCTCACAGCTGGGATCAGTCTCAGTCGACCCTGGTCTGATGTGTTGAACTTCATCAGGTCCAACTCATCCAGAACCTCCTCTGACATCTGCAGCATGTAGGCCAGAGCTGAGCAGTGGATCCCAGAGAGTTTCTCCTCTGATCTGTTCTCTGACGTCAGGAACTGTTTCATCTGCTGATGAACTGAGTGGTCGTTCATCTCAGTCAGACAGTGGAAGATGTTGATGCTTCTGTCAGGAGAAATGTCATCACTCTTCATCTTCTTCAGGCTATTGATGACTCTCTGGATGATCTCTGGATTGTTCTCTGGATTGTTCCCTGTCCGACCCAGCAGGCCTCCTAAGATTCTCTGGATGATCTTTGGATTGTTCCCACTCCGACCCAGCAGGCCTCCTAAGACTCTCTGGATGATCTCTGGATTGTTCCCAGTCCAACCCAGCAGGCCTCCTAAGACTCTCTGGTTGGACTCCAGACTGAGGCCGTGAAGGAAGCGAACAAACAGGTCCAGATGACCATTTGTACTGGTGAGGGATTTCTCCATGGTTCTCTTCAGGAGGTCATCCAGGGAGAAGGTCCTGTCTGTGTCCTCACATGTTCCCAAGAAGTTGTTGAGTTCTTCTCTGTTCCTCTCGGTGTAACAGTGGAACATGTAGACTGCAGCCAGAAACTCCTGAACGCTCAGATGAACAAAGCAGTAGACTGATTTCTGGAAGATCACACACTCTCTTCTGAAGATCTCAGTACAAACTCCTGAGTACACCGAGGCCTCTGTGACATTAAGACCACACCGCTCCAGGTCTTCTTGGTAGAACATGATGTTTCCTTCCTCCAGATGTTGAAGTGCCAGCCTCCCCAGCTTCAGGAGAACGTCCCTGTCAGCCTCCGTCAGCTGCTGTGGACTCGTCTCATGTCCCTCACCGTACTTGTTGTTCTTCCTCTTTGTCTGAACCAGCAGGAAGTGTGAGTACAGGTCAGTCAGGGTCTTGGGCAGCTCTCCTCTCTGGTCTGTGGTCAACATGTGCTCCAGAACTGTAGCAGTGATCCAGCAGAAGACTGGGATTTGACACATGATGTGGAGGCTCCTGGACGTCTTGATGTGTGAGATGATTCTGCTGCACAGCTCTTCATCACTGAATCTCCTCCTGAAGTACTCCTCCTTCTGGGCCTCAGTGAAGCCTCGTACTTCTGTGACCCTGTCAACACATGCAGGAGGGATCTGATTGGCCGCCGCAGGTCTGGAGGTTATCCAGACGAGAGCCGAGGGAAGCAGATTCCCCCGGATGAGGTTTGTCAGCAGCACGTTGACTGATGACCTCTGTGTGACCTCAGACACAAGCTCCCTGTGGTTGAAGTCCAGAGAAGGTCTGCTTTCATCCAGGCCGTCAAAGATGAACAAAGGTTTACAGACAGCGAGCGTCTCTGCAGTGAGCTTCTGTAACGCTGGATGGAAAACATGGAGCAGCGTGAGAAGACTGTGCTGCTGGTCCTTCACCAGGTTCAGCTCCCTGAACGAAAGCACAGCCAGCAGACCCACATCCTGGTTCTCTGAACCCTCTGCCCAGTCCAGAGTGAACTTCTGCACCAAGAAGGTTTTTCCAACGCCAGCGACGCCGTTGGTCAGGACGACTCTGATGCTGCTCTGCTGGTCAGTGGAGGCTTTAAAGATGTCGTGGACCTTGATGGGAGTGTCCTGGAGGATCCTCTTCTTGGAAGCCGTCTCAAGCTGCCTCACCTCATGTTGAGTATTAACCTCTTCACTCTGTCCCTCTGTGATGTAGAGCTCAGTGTAGATCCTGTTGAGGAGGGTTCTACTTCCTGTTTCATCACTTCCTTCAGTCACATGTTCACATCTCCTCCTCACACTGAGCTTATGTTCATCTACAACCTCCTGCAGACCAGGATCTGCTGAAAGACAAGAAACAATGTGAGAGACAGAGAATCTGAGAATCTGCTGATTGTTTTCATCAGATACAGAAAAACTACAGAAAATAAAAGCTTTTTAACTTTGTGCTTTTCTAACGATGTTAAATGTTGATGCTGTATGAAGGAACAAAATAAAACCACATGTGCTGTTGTCAGAAGTGAAGACATCAGCAGACACATGTACAGTGCTGCTCTGACCGGCTGTCTGACCTCCAGCTCCTCTTCTGGATCTTTGTCCACACTGGGGACAGAAGGAGTCTCCTGAAGAACCAGACTGGTCCCAGTATGAGGTGATGCACTGTCTGCAGAACCAGTGTCCACAGCTGGTGGAGACTGGATCCTTCAGGACGTCCTGACACGAAGCACAGCAGGACGACTGCTCCTCCTCAGAAACATGACTCCTCTTCCTCTCCCTGTGAAGACATGTCCTGATAACTCACATGTCACAGTCACAGGTTGTCATCACTTCTGTCAAGGAGGTTTTGAGTCTCTAGTGGATTTCAAAGTGGTTTCATAAGGAGGGTGTTGATTCTTGGTGGAGGTCAGGGGTCTCATTTATAAAACAGTGCGTAGGATTGAAAGTTTAATTAAAAGTGTACGTACGCACGAAAGCCAGAAAAGGCGTACGCAAAGTAAAATTCCGATTTATAAAACCGTGCACACGTGTAACGGTGTAAATATGTTGTATGTTAAATCCTGTTCAACGTGGGACTGTAGTCACAGTTTTTGATGTATTTCTTTTATTTTGCCATGTCTTTTATTTTGAAAACCCATTGTGGGAGCTTCTGGGGGATTAAGTCTGGCGCATTTTGTTTTTACCTCAGAAGTAGATGCTCGCGCTGTGTGTAGGTTGTCCTTCTGTCCTGTTAGTGTTTTAGTTAGTTGCTAATGGTTAATTTAGTGTATGAAACCTGTGTAGTAATATGCAACTTCTCTTTTGTAGATGACTGTGGCTGTTTGTCCATTATATGTTACAGAGAATAAAGTTAAACTGTTTCCACTAAGCCTGAGTGAAAGTGAAGTAAATAAAGAAAGCAGCAAAGCAAAACAGAGACCGTCACACAGGCACACCTGATCACAATGTTCTCTTTATAAATCCCAGTCCACCTGGAGACGTTCGTACGTGGATCTGCCTCTAACTCCGCCCACTTTCAACCATAAATGGTCAAATCAAAGCACGGCACGAATATTAAATGATGCTGCTGACCAATGGGTTTCCTCCGTGAGTCCTGACGGAGTCACGGCATCAAGCGATGAGAAGAGGAAGTGAGACTTTGTGACACTGACATCGAGGTGTTTGTTATTGAGGTGGAGGTAGAGAACGACTTTATGGGACAGCAGTGATGTCACTAATAAAGAAAATACACTGATACTCTGCTGCTGCTGTGGATAACACAATGTGTGAGATCAGAAATCGCTGAACCCTCTCTTCTTCCTCATCCTTCCATTTGCATGCACACATCACTCAGAACCCTCAGGAACACGTCAGGTGTGATTACATAAGCACACTCACATACACATCTTTGTAATAGTTAGTACTTTTATTAGTAATTTGTGTTTTTATACTTTATTGTGTTCATAATAAATGGTTTTCTTTCACAAATGTTCTTTCATTAATGTTGCATAATGTTGAATTTCACGCTGTGACTGTTACTCAACCGGTACAATTAACTATTGTTGTTCTCTACCGTCCACCAGGTTCTTTGGGAGATTTCTGGAGGAATTAGACGTCCTCCTGTCAAACTTCCCAGAAAATGGCCCTGCACTTATCCTTCTGGGTGACTTTAACATCCACACAGACAAGTCATCTGATCTTTTACTTTTACTGTCTTGTTTCGCTCTCTCACTCAGTCCTTCCCCTCCTACTCACAAAGCCGGTAACCACCTGGACTATATTTTCACCAGAAACTGCTCAACATCTAACCTCACTGTAACCCCACTTCATGTCTCCGACCACTTCTTCATCTCTTACTCTCTCCCATTATCTCCAACCGACAACCTTAACACATCTACAGAGTCTGTACCTGTCCGTCGCAACATTCGTTCCCTCTCTCCTTCCTCTCTAGCCTCCTCTGTTTTATCAGCCCTCCCTTCCACTGACTCTTTCTCACTCATGCATCCTAACTCTGCCACAGACATTCTCCTTTCTACTCTGTCCTCCTCTCTTGACTCTCTGTCCTCTTACGTCACGACAGGTCCGCAAGTCTCTCCCAGCTCCGTGGTTGTCTGACTCGGTGCCGACAGAGCCACTGTGTGAGCATCAGAAAGGAAATGGCGGAAATCTAAACACCTGGACGACCTGCTAGCTTATCAGTCTCTTCTCTCCTCTTTTTCTGCCTCTATTTCCACAGCCAAAAGCACTTTTTACCAAACTGCAATTCAAGCCTCATTTTCTAACCCAAAAAACTCTTCTCCATCTTTTCCAACCTCCTCGACCCCCCCAGTCCCCCTCCTCCTTCCTCTCTTCTACCAAGCCACTTTGTCAACTACTTTACAAAAAAGATAGATGACATACGCTCTTCATTTTCTGATCCTCCTTCTATAACCACACTTCCAACAACTTCATCTTCATCCCCTTCGCTCTCCTCTTTCAACCCCCTGTCTCCCAATCAAGTTCTGACCTTGGTAACCTCCGCCCGCCCGACCACCTGACCCCTTGACCCCATCCCTTCTCACATTCTCCAGTCTATTGCCCCTGACCTTCTTCCTTTTCTTACCCATCTAATCAACACTTCCCTGTCAACTGGCTGTTTCCCTAATTCTCTGAAGGAGGCAAGAATAAATCCTCTCCTGAAGAACCCCCCCCTCGACCCGTCTGAAGTAAATAACTACAGACCCGTCTCTCTTCTTCCCTTTGTTTCAAATTCTTGAGCGTGCTATCTTTAATCAACTCTCCTCCTATCTTAACCACAATTACCTTCTTGACCCTCACCAGTCTGGTGTCAAGGCAGGTCACTCAACTGAGACTGCCCTCCTTGCTGTCTCTGAGCAGCTTCACACTGCTAGAGCAGCCTCTCTCTCCTCTGTCCTCATCCTTCTAGACCTCTCTGCTGCATTTGACACAGTGAACCACCAGATCCTCATTTCCTCCCTTCAGGACCTGGGTGTGTCAGGCTCTGCTCTCTCCCTGCTCTCTTCCTACCTCAATGAAAGCACTTATAGGGTAACTTGAAGAGGATCTGTGTCTGAACCTTGTCCCCTCACTACTGGGGTCCCTCAAGGTTCTGTCCTGGGTCCTCTCCTCTTCTCTTTGTACACCAACTCCCTCGGCTCTGTCATTCACTCACACGGCTTTTCCTACCATAGCTATGCCGATGACACCCAACTAATCCTGTCTTTTCCCCGATCAGAAACACAGGTAGCAGCACGAATCTCTGCCTGTCTGACTGACATCTCTCAGTGGATGTCTGCTCACCACCTGAAGATTAACCTTGACAAGACTGAACTACTTTTTCTTCCAGGGAAAGACTCTCCCGCCCACGACCTGACTATTAACTTTGACAACTCTGTGTTAACCCCCACTCAGACTGCTAGGAACCTGGGTGTGACACTCAATAGCCAACTCTCCCTCACTGCCAACATTACTGCAACAACACGGTCCTGTAGATTCATGCTGTACAACATCAGGAGAATACGCCCCCTCTCACTCAGAAGGCGGTGCAGGTTCTGGTCCAGGCTCTGGTCATCTCACGCCTAGATTACTGTAACTCCCTCCTGTCAGGTCTACCTGCTACTGCCATCCGACCTTTGCAGCTCATCCAGAATGCAGCAGCTCGACTGGTTTTTAACCTAAATTCACTCACACTACTCCGCTCCTCCGCTCCCTTCACTGGTTACCAGTGGCTGCTCGCATCCGGTTCAAAACACTAGTACATTGCGTACCATGCTGTGAACGGATCCGGTCCAGTCTACATCCAGGACCTGGTCAAACGTTACACCCCACCCCGTTCACTCCGCTCTGCTTCGGCCAATCAGCTTGTTGCTCCCTGACTGCTAAACACTCATCAAAAACACAACTGTTTTCCGTCCTGGCTCCTAAATGGTGGAATGAGCTCCCCATTGACATCCGGACATCAGAAAGTTTACACATCTTCCGCCGAAAACTAAAAACACACCTCTTCCGACTTTACGCTCGTATGCATGAGTCAGAGTTTGCGTGGAAATACGCACATTTTTTGGTTTGTGCGTGAGAAGTGGCATACGCACGTTTCAGGCCCCATTTTGTGCGTAAGCAACGGTTATAAATGAGACCCCTGAGCTCTTTGAGTGATTCTGAGAGATTAGTCACCAACTTCAATGAAGCTGTGTCCTAATGCAGGGGCCACACTAGAGGAAACTAGATCCTCTTCAGAGCAGGTCCCAGTAGAAATACTGGGACTTTTTTTTAAGTCTCTTACTCTGTGTGTGAGGGTCCAGGTTCATTACTGAAGAGTGGAGGAGTCATCATGGACCAGTCACTCTTCAGAGACAGACAGCTGGACCCTGGAGACTCTGCTCTCAGTCTGTGGTCCTGACCTCTGCAAACACAAACATGTTTTTATTCAGAACACATCATTCACTGGTTCATTCTGTGAGGATTCAGTTTGGAGCTTCACATGTTTGTAGCAGGTCTCTTACTTTGTGTGTGAGGGTCCAGGTTCATTACTGAAGAGTAGAGGCTGTTCCATGGACATGTCACTCTTCAGAGACAGACAGCTGGACCCTGGAGACTCTGCTCTCAGTCTGTGGTCCTGACCTCTGCAAACACAAACATGTTTTTATTCAGAACACATCATTCACTGGTTCATTCTGTGAGGATTCAGTTTGGAGCTTCACATGTTTGTAGCAGGTCTCTTACTTTGTGGTTGAGGGTCCAACTTGCTCTGAAGTGTCCTCGTCCATGTTGCACCGGCTGCGGCTCAGTTGTGGTTCAGGCCACGCTGCTCTTCTAGATATTCAAGGTCTGGTCTATTTCCTCTGGTTCTGCGCTCAGTTTACAGCAGAACACAGTGAAATGATCTTTCACATCAGTTTCAATGTTTATCTGTTGAAAACTTCACAAATACAAATATTTGCAACACTTCCTGTAGCCTACCCATTTCAAAATAAAAGCACTTCAGCGTTTCTGTCGACTGAATCAATTCATTTACTTTTAAATGTTTTATTGTGAAATAGATGCAGGGCTTCATAGTTTGTATTACTGGTATTTATTTGAGTACACAGGAGTACTTATATACAAGGAAATACTGTGATCACATCAGAAATCTCAGGAAGGACAAGAGTCTCTCTCTCTCTCTCTCTCTCTCTCTCTCTCTCTCTCTCTCTCTCTCTCTCAGTCTCTCGACGTACTACGGTAAGCGAATTGCGTCACTTCCTGTTTTACGGAGCTCACAGGAATCAGGACAAAAAAGTTTAAGAACCACACCCAAAACTTCACAGCAAGGACACAAACACACACACACACACACACACACACACACTCAGGTGACTGTAACGTGTGATTGTGAAAACACGTTGTGTTATTAAACACTTGATGAACAGATGAAGATAAAAAGTGAAGCTGTAAGTTAACTCTGTTAATTAGTCCTTTGAAGGCTCTTTGATCCAGACCTGCTGTTCACATCTGTCTCTGGATCAGTGAAGAACACTGACTGTAAAATAATATGAATGAATAATATAAATGTAGCTGAACACTCACCAGCCTCAGACTTCACGTCTCCTCCGTCTGCTCCTTGAAGTGAGAACCAGTCTGAACACTTTCACTTTCACTGGAGGCTCCTCCCCCTCTACAGTTACTGGAAATCACGTGACTGTGTGTGTGTGTGTGTGTGTGTGTGTCTGTGTGTGTGTGTTCTAAAATTAAAACTGCTGTTTGTAACTTAACTCATGAAATAGTTTTTTTTGAAATTTATAATAACAATAATAATAACATATATATTGTTATTAACTGTAACAGCATCATGTGAACACGATGAAGACGTGTTTCCTTGAGATCGGTCTGATCCGTCAATAGTTTGTTAAAATGTGGAAAACTCCCAAACGGCCCAACTCCATCAAATGAAGCCTGAGCTCAAACCCAGTAACAGTGTTTGACCACTCTGGGGGGGGGGGGGGGGGGGACAGGTTCTCACAGTCATCATCCCATTGGTCAGCTAGAGAACGATCTTCAGCAAACGCTCCCAGTGGCACAGACAGGGACTGCATCACTTCCTCCTGAATCCTCTCCAGCACTCAGGAGGACCTGATGCTGGTGATGTCACAGAGTGTTTCCATGGAGGCCTTTGTGAGGTGGCCCAGTTTGATGATGCCCGCCTCAATAATTAATGTTGTAGAGGAGAAGGTGTCAGTTCTCAGGAACTCATTGTAGAACAGCGGCTCCTCAAACAGCCATATCCCTGGTCTGGGGTCAGGAGTCCGCTTGACCTCCAGCGTCTGCCAGGCGTTCACCACCGAGCTGTAGAACGGAGTCAGTCCGGTCAGGTCAGCTTCAGTTGATGATAACAGAAATAACTGTTTGTCCAGGCCTAGTCGGCCATCTTGTCTGAGCAGCAGACGAGCAGGAGCCAATCAGCAGAGACCACAGCCGCACAGTAACTTCTGCACTGTCTGCAGTCTGAAGGCCGCAGTTAAAGACACAAGGTCAATGAGACCTTGACCTCCCTCTGCCACAGGGAGATACAGGGCCGCTGCCCTCAGCCAGTGCTGACCAGACCAGAAGAAAGTCACCAGGCGACGCTGCACATCCTTAACCAGACCAGGAGGTGGCACCAACACAATAAGTCTGTGCCAAAGAGACGAGGAGACCAAGTTATTCACCATCAGAACTCTCCCCCTGCAGGACAGATAAGGTAGCAACCATTTCCATTTAGACAACTTTGCTTCCACCTTTTCCTCCGAGCCACCGACCTCTCTAAGATGAAGAAGAAGGTGGTCGGAGCGTCCATATCGTGTAGTTCAGTGAATCGGGCTCTGACCAAGGCTCCTTTGGCTCTCTCATGTGAAAAAGAGTTTAGGTCCTGTCTCTTAGTTTTGAGCCGTTCTGCATTCTGCCCGTTGTTTTGTGTGTCAGCCTCCAGGTTCCTGATTTCCTCCTCTAATGTCTGAATGGCTCTTTTTATTTTAACTGTGGAGTTGGCTGAGTGTTGCTGACAGAACACTCTGATTTGGGCTTTTCCTACTTCCCACCACCGGGTGAGGGAGGAAAACTCATGTTTCTTTTTTCCCCAAAAAGCCCAAAACAGTTAAAAATGTTCACAGAAAGTAAAATCATGCAATAATTTAACGTTAAAATGCCAAAAAGACTTTGATTTTACTGTTGATGATAAAATAAACTCCATTAAAACTAGATGGTGATCAGTAAAACCAACAGGGAGGATCTGACAGTTAAAAACCTGATTAGTGAAAGCGGCAGAAAGATAAAACCTATCTAACCTGCTGCACTCATCCTTCCATCTAACACCTTCACCAGGTGTACTGCCAGGCTGAAGGATGTTTCATCCTCCACACATCCACCAGGTCTGCTTTCATGATACTCTCAGATAAAAGCTGTGAGGACTGAACATGTGTTTCCACACCCGTCCTATCTAGCTTCAAATCTGTGCAGCAGTTCCAATCTCCACCCAACACAATACATTCAATTTGATCAATGCCGCTCAGTGTTTCATTTAAAAATTTAAAAACTCTTTCCTGCTCAGAGCCTTGGTTTGGTGCATAGATATGAGATATGAAGATATAATAATGACTGTGTGTGTGTCTGTGTGTGACTGTGTGTGTGTGTGACTGTGTGTCTGTATGTGTAGTTGTATTACTCTCAGAACTACCATCAGAAGATCCGTCAGGACTGTGCCGACTTCATGAGAACGAACAGATTCAACTTTGAACCGGTGAGTTGTCATGTGACCTGATGTGTGACAGTGCGTTGCCATGGCAGTGGAGGCTCAGGTGTGTTCTTCTTCTTCTTCTCTCAGTTTGTCGAAGGTTCCTTCGAGAAATATCTGGAGTGTCTGGAGGACCCGAAGGTGAGCTGCCGTGACCTTTGACCTCTGTGTTATGAGTGTAAACAGGAGACCGTGGGTCAGGTGGAGATCAAGGCTCTGTCTCAGCTGTACAGGTGAGGAACCCAGGAGCATCACATGTTCTCTACTGGACTGATGTCACCAGAATTCACTGTGTGTGTCTGTGTGTGACTGTGTGTGTGTGTCTGTGTGTGACTGTGTGTGTGTAGGCGTTGTTTCCTGATCTATCGATACCCGGGGAAACCAGCCACAGTGATCTCAGAGGACGACTTTGTGGACAAGGTGACATCACCTGACCGGGGGGGGGCTGGGGGTAGAACATGTCTTTGGTTTTCCAGTCCTCTGATTGGTCCGATTAGTTTGACTGTTTCTGAAGTTCCGGTGCTGACTGTCAATCATCTGTGTTGCCTAGGTGATGCTGTGCTGCTCCTGGGACAGATGACACAAAGGTCAGGGGGTCAAAACGTCTGAGTCAGTTGGCGTGTGTGTGTGTGTGTGTGTGTGTGTGTGTGTGTGTGTGTGTGTGTGTGTGTCAGCTGTGTTTGGTTGTTGTGGTGATTTTGTTTTTCAGTCTCCTGCAGATGCTCCTCCGTCCAGACTCTCTCTTCCTTATAAGGTCATGAAGTCTCTGGACGGAGACGTGTACAGAAACCTGGAGTTTGACGTGTGGCAGGACACCTGCAAAGGTAACACACACACACACACACACACACACATCATACACTGACAACCTTTTTATACATGTAAAGAAGAAGGTTTGATTCAGAGCAGCTCTAGTCTCATTACATCATCGTGACCTTTGACCACAGGAATCGAACCAGTTCCTCCGTTATGTCCGTGGCACAGCGGAACGGTGGGTTTTCATTTCCGCTCCCATGTTAACAGATGAGTCCTGCCTTCTCAGGGCAAACTCTATGTAAGATAATAGTGGAGCAGGCAGTAGACGATCCGCTGCTGAACCGCATCCGATGCAACAGATACACAACCTCGACCGCTACACAACCGCGACAGATACACATCCTCGACAGATACACAACCGCGACAGATACACAACCGCGACAGATACACAACCGCAACAGTAGCACCGCATCACTGCTGGTGTGTGAGTTCTCACTAAAGGTGAAGCTGATTTTTAGTGCTGTGATATTAGATTCAAAGTAAGACAATGAAAAGACTTCATCTGCTAGAATTGAAATATTAGAACTCAAGTGAATAGTTCCTGTGACACGATGTGGTGAAAGCCAATCAGTGTTGAGATGGAACTTACCCAGCGGAGGTTGTGGCTCCGCCCTGAGGGAGCGGCTGGTCAGGTGGCTGCTCCTCCTCCGTGAAGCTGCAGGTGACCTTCAGACGCAGCTCTTGGAGGATACAGTGAAATCCTTCATGCTGTGTTTCACTCACACAAGATGACGTAGGTTTCCACAGCAGCTACAAAGCAGCAGCTGCAGCCACTTCAGTCGACCTCATCTCAGGAGAGTTGTGGTTCCAACACAAATAACACAAAGATCCTGTGGACTTAGTGTGAGGCAACAATCGCTTTGTGCCAAGTGTGAACAAATCATCTTGAGGTGTTCTTAAGATAACTTGTTAACAGGGACAGTAGTCTAAGGTCACTGACCTTTGACCTCTAACCACCAAAGTCGATTCAGTTTGAACCAATTTATCGAGTTCTCAAGAACTAAAGAAACAAAATGAAAACATGCCCGTTCAGGCCACTAGGTGTCACTGGTGCTGAGACATAAAAACAACACTCATACTGTGGACCTATGAGGAGGTGATCATGTGACTCACTCTTATGCTGATTGGTCGTCTACATCCTAATTGATTATCTCAGTAATTAGATTGCATCCGCCTGAATGATGCTGTAGTAATCAGATTACTGCGCTGTGTGACTGACAGAGATGCAGAAGACGGATTATATGGTGTTCGCTGGTAGGCAGTACTTCCTGGGAGACAAGTGTCAGGTGACAGCACACACACACACGGCTGTGATGAAATGAAGCTTCATGTGTCATTAGCATCAAGTCTGTGAAATCATGTTGTCACCAGATTGTGTGTGTGTGTGTGTTGTTTCAGGTGCGTCTGGAGCCAAAGGGGAAATACTATAACGCCTTCATCCAGGAAGTAGGAACCCACTCGTCAGCCGTCACCGTGTTCATCGAGGAGCTGGGAGAGAAGTAATGAAACATTTAATCTGACGACTCTTCCACATTAATCTGAACCAAGCATCAGGTGTGAAGCTGACTCCAGACCAGCAGACGTCAGATGGTTGTGATGTGTCTCTGTCTTAGACACCTGGTTCCTCTGACGGATCTGAAACCAGTGAATCCAGTTCCTGCCTGGAATGTTGCTGCTCCAACTAGAAAAGGAGATCTGGGTAAGCTTAGGTTATTCTATGACCTCTGACCTCTTGCAACCCCCCCCCCCCCCCTGACCCTATGGCCTCGTGCAGACTTGGACTCTCGTGGTCAGCGTCATCATCGTCACCGTTACTTCAGGAAGTCTCGGGGCAGCAGTGGAATGAAGGGGGCCGAGCTCATGATAGCTCCCGCCCCTTTATACGGAGGCCCCGCCCCATCCAGCCTGCCCCCTCGCTTCCAGCCGGCAGGTCACCCCCGCCCACCCCCTCCTCCCTCAACTGGAACCATGACCTATGATCCCTACGCCCCCCCACACCACCACCACCACCACCCTACAGTCAGAGCTCCTCGCTACGGAGCGTCCAGGTGGGAACTGACACTTGTAGAACTTGTGTAGTTGATCACATTCACACCTGCTGAGACACAGGTTGACCTCAGGTGTGAAGACATGTGACGCATGTTGAAGGAGGCGTTACCGATGAATTACTCTTGATACTGATGACTTCCTGTGTGTGTGTCTCTGTGTGTGTCTGTGTGTGTCATGGATTGTGGTCAGAAGCTCCACCCGTTTCCTCAACCGTCACCTGATTGGCCCACAGCTGACCTATTACCACCCTGGAAGACGATATTACCACGACTATGAGAACTACGCCTTCAGGTCCCGGTAAATGATGTCATCATCTTGCCACAGTCCCACCAACCATGTGTGTGGTTGGTGTTCACCACGATGACCTGTCTCTGAAATATGATCTACTTTGAATCCAAAGGGACGGTGCACATTATTTAATAACGCTGCCATCTTGTGGTGATGGAGTCTTTAACAGTCAGTACACTGTGCAGTAGTAATTCTCATCTGACGTCTCGGCCTGTTTTTATATCATTTAATAACTGATTCAAACCAAACTGATCAGAAACACTTGAACAAACATCAGAGAGAGAAGAACGATGTGAAACGACAGAAACTTCTTTACAAACATTTACTTAACGTGTACTTTGACTTTCTGGAGCCTGAACTAGAATCAAAGTTACGAGCTGACTACAGGACTAACTTCATGAAGAACCAGTTCCACGGGAGGTTCAACCAGTACGTTAACTCCATTCATGTAAAACTACCTCTGTATAAGCTCCGCCCCCTAGACACATTCTGACATCATTCATCATCTTTGGATCTGAACCTTTGTTTTATCGAAGAAACCATTTTGTTTCTCATGGTTTTATTCCCTCAGTGAAGATTTTCATTGTTAACAATACAAGATGTTGACTGTTACATTAGCATGATATATTAGTGTACTTCACTTTATTGAGTCTGGACGACAGGAGGAGGAGCTGAAGCCTGAAGTGTCCAGTTTGACCTGCAGGTGGCGCAACATGAAAATCAGGATTCTTTCTCTGAGGAAAACGGATGTTCAGGTGTGAACCAATCAGATCAGATCTGATCCCACCAGACCACATGAGTCCACATCCTCTAACAGAGTCCTTTCAAATCCCTCCTGGTCCACATGTGAAGGACGTCCTCTCAGCTGACGTCCTAAGAATCACAATATCAAAACTGATCACAAGATAGAGATCAATACTTTCATTCACATGCTCCCACACACGCACACGTCTGTAAACCCAGACTGGTCTTTAACACAGGACACGCGTGTTAATCTGCATGTAGGTCAGGAAGTGAGATCTGATCCCAGGAGACACCGGCCCTGTGTGCATCACGTGTCCTCATGGCAGAAGCTCCGTGGGGATCTCCACAGTCCAGGGGTCGCGACCTCCTCTGGAGCTCAGGGGCTCTTTCAGCCAGCGAGGGTTGGACAGGTGAGTCACGTGTTTCTCCTGCAGACCAACCAGAAGGGCCGACCTCTCCAGGTGCTGAAGCTCCTCCTCCAGCATGGAGGCGGGACACACCGAGGTCACGCCCACATCCACCAATCCTGAAAGAGATGTATTTCCACAGGTGATGCCTTCAGGAACCCCACAGAAAACACAGGTCAGTTCCCACCTGCCACCACGCCGCGGCCGAACCGCTCCCCGGACTCCAGGAGCCCGTGGATCTGAGCCTCGGTCATCCCCACTGGGCCGCGAAGCACCGCCCGCCACTCGTCCCCCTCCCAGTCCCGCCGGGCGATGTGGACCGCCAGGGTCTGGTTCTCCAGCGGGGCCAGCAGGGGCCTCCAGCGGCTCTCCAGCGTCTTCACCCCGTCCAGAATCAGACCGGCGTACGGCTGGCGGAACGACAGACACCACACCTGCACCGACATGTCTGCAAAACAAGCGCACCCCACACCTTCTGACGTGTGAGGGAAACAAACACCCCCCCTCAGATGTGGAATGAAGTTTGTCACCAACCGGTTTCCGTACAGCTCAAAGTCTCGGGGGTGAAATCCTTTGATCTAACTTTAATTCAGCAGTTTCTCAGTTTGATGACGTTGATTCTCGCTCGTTGGTTTTTACAGAGAATCTACTTCCTGTTTACGTTTTTCTTCTGTGTAAAACAATGTGCAGCTCCTGAGCAGCTCGGTGGTTATACTGCCCCCTACACAATCACCAAGCTACTGCAGCAGGTTAGATACTCCAGTATTTTCATTTTTACCCTGATGAAAAAATAAAGTTACACAAAAACCTTAAAATAAAAAACTAATTGCTCGTGATTTTTCAATCTATTGTTATTTTCATTAAAATTAATAAAAGCATGAATCATAAATAAACAAGGTAACGCAAAAATACGAGAAGAAGAGGGAGAGATTGGGTAGGAAGAAAAAAAGGCAGGATAACAAAGAGAGAACTGGAACGATTGGCGACTGTGAGAGAGAGAACAAGAAGAAGGGAGCGGGTGAGAGGAGAAGAACAGAGTGGGGTGGGGGGGGGGGGGGGAGGCATAGTAATGAACAGGTGGTGGGGGGGAGAAGGTTAAGCCTGTTTCCAGTGCTGCGTGGACAGATGTGTGGACGGACCGCTAGCGATCGCTGACTGTTTGGCAAACTGTTCAACACAACAGGCCCAAAATGTCCACTGTCTTCAGGACATCATCTCTCAGACACTTTCTGTCCCTTGTCTCTTCTGTGAACCTCCCATCATCAGTTATTTCCCAGCATGCAGCTGTTCCCAGAGGCCTGCTACAGTCTCCCCCTGGTGGTTGTTCTGAGGTGTTGGTCGAGAACGTACAACAAGAATCTTCATCTACGTTTGTATAAAACGTCCTCGGGTTGGTTTTCTATTAAATATGGTAAAATGTTTATGAAACAGTTTCCTCAAAGACTTAAAGATGCTCTGCTCTTCATCAACTCTTCTTCATACTGTAAATGTCTCATTCACTTTTCTTCTGCTGGTTTCCATTATGTCAAACTGGTGATTTTGTTCTTTTACCTGCACCAAGGACGAGATGTTTCCACCAGTTTGTTTGAAGAGGAAAGAAAAGCTGAGTCATGATTCCAGTGAAGTCGGTGGAAGGATGTTTATTGAGCATTAAAGCAGAGACAAGTAGAAACAGAACTTTTCTCTCTGAGATGTTTTTCTTCTTGTTACATCTGGTTTGTCACAGAGGAAATGATCCATGTGTTTGACTCATAGACTGAATATAAAGGCTTTGACTGGGATGTGCTGTTGTTATACTGCATCGCCACCTGTGGGTCAAAAGTAGAAAAGCCACCACCGCTCTGCACCTGATGCAGAAATGAAAACGTCCCATTTTTAAGTCCAGAGTTTTGATCTTTTGTGTCAAAGACAAAACTCTGATTTTAAACTCAAAGTGATTTCAATGTGTTGAACTTTGTGTTGAACTCAATCAATTTGTGACGTGAATCCAGGAACTTTAAGATCATAAACAAACATATACACAGAATGTGGTTCTACACACATGGAGACACACTGAGGGACAAAGGTGGACAATAATAAAGACAAACTTAAACACACTGTATGTGACTCTTTATAGAGGGTTTATATATTCTGCTTGTGTTGTGTCATTTCAATAAACACATTCTTCATGTGAATAAACACAATCTGGGCAGGAAGGTTGCTGGTTTGAATCCGGTTCAGATGGGGTCTTCCTGTGTGGAGTCTGCATGTTCTCCCCGTGTTTTCTCCAGGTGCTCCGGCTTCATCTCACAAACACATGCAGATTAGGGGTTGTGTAGATTGGAGACTACACACAAGCTGCTGCTGCTTCAGCCTCTGGATCCTCAGGACACAGCTCAGCCTCCGTCCACACACACTGTCCTCTTCACACTGTCCTCTTCACACTGTCCTCTTCACACTGTCCTCTTCACACTGTCCTCTTCACACTCACCTCCACCTGTTGAGAGAAGAAGACATCAGTGTCACAGAGACTCTCTTCATCAGCTGTGAGTCAGTGATGCAGCTCATCCAGTAGAAAGAGCAGCAGGGACTTCACTCCTGTTCAGAGGTGGAGCAGCTTCCTCTCTGCTTCATGTTCACGTGTTGGAATGAACACGCTAAGAGCTCAGTGTGTGTCCTCTGCAAGTCAAAGTGCAGAGTGGACACCTGAGAGGTGGATTCACTGCTGTTACAGGTGAAGCCATGTTTCACTGTGTGTTGATGAACATCTGCTTCTGACAAACTGGGACCAGAGGAGACAGATGGACCTCAGCAGAGGTTCTGCTCTGTATAAAGAGCTCCTGGTTACCATGTGATGAGGAGAGGCTTCAGTCCCACTGATCTCAGAGCTGTGACAAAGATCCACCTGATCAGTTCTTCACTGATGAAGTGAGAGGACAAACTGTCTCAGATCAGATGAAGACGACACCGTCTCTGTCCCTCGTGTGAGGCTGTCAGCTGTGGTCCAGCTTGTGTAAGTTACAGCGCCCCCTGGTGGCATCTGGTCAAAATATATTACGTGACCACGACATAATAACGTGTGAACGAGATAAATAACTCGAGGCCACGAGATCTGAATCTGTTGTTTACTAACAAGACGAGTGGAAGACAAGAAGACACACACTGTCTCACTGTCTCTGAGGACACACACTGTCCCACTGTCTCTGAGGACACACACTCACTCACTGTCTCTGAGGACACACACTGTCTCACTGTCTCTGAGGACACACACTGTCTCACTGTCTCTGAGGACACACACTGACTTTGAGGACACACACTGTCTCTGAGTACACACACTGACTCTGAGGACACACACTGATGCTCTGACTTTGAGGACACACACTGTCCCCGAGGACACACACTGTCTTACTGACTTTGAGGACACACACTGACTTTGAGGACACACACTGTCTCTGAGGACACACACCGATGCTCTGACTTTGAGGACACACACTGTCTCACTGTCTCTGAGAACACAGACTGTCTCACTGTCTCTGAGGACACACACTGACTTTGAGGACACACACTGACTTTGAGGACACACACTGTCTCTGAGGACACACACTGACTCTGAGGACACACACTGTCTCACTGTCTCTGAGGACACACACTGTCTCACTGTCTCTGAGGACACACACTGACTTTGAGGACACACACTGTCTCTGAGTACACACACTGACTCTGAGGACACACACTGATGCTCTGACTTTGAGGACACACACTGTCCCCGAGGACACACACTGTCTTACTGACTTTGAGGACACACACTGACTTTGAGGACACACACTGTCTCTGAGGACACACACTGATGCTCTGACTTTGAGGACACACACTGTCTCACTGTCTCTGAGAACACAGACTGTCTCACTGTCTCTGAGGACACACACTGACTTTGAGGACACACACTGACTTTGAGGACACACACTGTCTCTGAGGACACACACTGATGCTCTGACTTTGAGGACACACACTGTCTCACTGTCTCTGAGGACACTCACTGTCTCTGAGGACACACACTGTCTCACTGTCTCTGAGGACACACACATGGACCTGTCTCCAGGAAGCTGAGGTCATCTGGTGTTTTGGGGACAGGATGAGTCTGGAGACATTGAGATGTTCTGGGTGAGTTAGAGATCAACTGAACCAACCAGACGTTGATTTAAACTTCCCTTATCCGTCCCTTTAAGGAGAGTGTGCACCACACAACAGTGTAGAGTCACTGTGGTCAGTGGGCGGAGCTTCTATACGGGTTGATCTCCAACTTAACCTGGAGCAGGTTAGCTGTTCATCAGAAGTTACCATGGTGATTGACCTGGTTAAGAATTGGACGAGCTTCGTAGAACTGAAAAAACTAAACCTGAAGTTAACCTGATAACCACAAATCCTGCTTGGTAGCACAGACCCTGGATCTGTGATACTGACTGTGTTTAGTAACATACTGATGAAAGCAGCGTGGACTGACTCCAACCATCTACTGACCTCAGAGTCTCCAGTCGACAGGTTGGACTCTGCTGTAGATCAAGAAGCTCCTTCACTTCTGAGTCCTGCAGGTAGTTGGAGCTCAGATCCAGTTCTCTCAGATGAGAGGGGTTTGACCTCAGAGCTGAAGCCAGAGAAGAACAGCTGATCTCTGACAGACTGCAGCCCTTCAACCTGGATAAAGAATAAAACTTAACTGTAAATTAAACTGAGTTCAGGTGTGAAAATAACAGACACATATTCATGTCAGCACAGACTCATAACATGGAAGATAAATATGAAATCAAACATGTTGGACTAAAAACTGATCCTGATTCAGTACAAATAGATAATTTGGACCCGGTCTCTGTCCTGCAGATCAGTTTAGGAAATCCAGAACTAAACTCAATGTTTTAACAAGTAGCTGAATATTTAAAATGTCACAGATTAATTAATTAATGAATTCAATTTATGTATGAAGAGGAATTATGTTAAATTAGAATTAAATGAGATAAATTGTGTATAAATGCTGTTTTATAGATATGAGATCTACAAAAGTCAGTCAGTGAACTGACCTCAGAGTCTCCAGTCGACAGGTTGGACTCTGTAGAAAACCACACAGCTCCTTCACTCCTGAGTCCTGCAGGTTGTTGTCTCTCAGATCCAGTTCTCTCAGATGAGAGGGGTTTGACCTCAGAGCTGAAGCCAGAGAAGAACAGCTGATCTCTGACATACTGCAGTGAATCAACCTGGATAAAGAAATATGAATATTAGAATGTGTCCTCCTGTTGTTGTGGATCGTCATCATGTCAACACAGACTCTCAACATGCTGCTGACCTCAGTTCAGTCTGTGACCTGAAGATAAATATCAGATCAGACATGTTGGACCAATTGTTTCATTCATCAGCTTCTTCTCTGTGTGTTGGTCACTGAGCAGGTTTGTGTAATTAAACACTGTTTTAAGTAGAGATGGCTCCTGATGTCACTTCCTGTTTGTTTCTATACTTATCAACTGTCCAACGTGTTTCAATAAGAATGTGTCTTATTTTGAAAACCTGAGGAGGACGAGTGCTCGGCCTCAGTCCACATGTTATTTACTGACACTTTCTTAGTGATCAGGAGCAGGTGAGTGCAGGTGAATGGAGTTGATGAGGTGGACGTGACTGACAGGCTGGGTGAGTGACAGATGACTGAGGGACAGTGAGCAGAGCAGAACTGAGACAATTTAAATAAATAATGACCCAATAAGAAAGAAAGTCTGAAAAGTGAAGAAGGATTTAAGGACCTCAGAGTCTCCAGTCGACAGTTTGGACTCTCCAGTCCAGAACACAGCTCCTTCACTCCTGAATCCTGCAGCTTGTTGTAGCTCAGATCCAGTTCTCTCAGATGTGAGGGGTCTGACTTCAGAGCTGAGGCCACGACTTCACAGTGAGTCTCTGAGAGACGACAACAACTGAGTCTGTAATTAAAGAAAATATCAAATCTGTGAGAATTAAATCAGAAAACACAACATTCATACAAAACGTGATCATGTGACCCTCACCGGGTTAATCCCCTCTTTGTTAAAACACCTCTGACACACACACACACACACACATATACACTGACACACACACACTGAAACACACTGACACACACTGACACACACTGACACACACTGACAGACACTGAAACACACACACACACACACACACACACACTGACACACACACTGACACACACACTGAAACACACTGACATACACTGACACACACTGACACACACACACACTGACACACACACACTGACACACACACACACACACACACACACACACACACACACACACACACACACTGTGACGGCCTGCTGGCCTGTACCTTTCCATGACAGGTGTCTAACCCTCTGTTTGTGTCCCTGGTCTCCGTGTGCAGTGCTGCTGATACTCACACACACACTGACACACACACACACACACACACACACACACTGATTGAACATGTTATTGATCATGTCTGGACTCACTCAGCCTTCCTGCAGTTCCTCACAGCTGGGATCAGTCTCAGTCGACCCTGGACTGATGTGTTGAACTTCTTCAGGTCCAACTCATCCAGAACCTCCTCTGACATCTGCAGCATGTAGGCCAGAGCTGAGCAGTGGATCTCAGAGAGTTTCTCCTCTGATCTGTTCTCTGACGTCAGGAACTGTTTCATCTGCTGATGAACTGAGTGGTCGTTCATCTCAGTCAGACAGTGGAAGATGTTGATGCTTCTGTCAGGAGAAATGTCATCACTCTTCATCTCCTTCAGGTTGTTGATGACTCTCTGGATGATCTCTGGATTGTTCCCTGTCCGACCCAGCAGGCCTCCTAAGATTCTCTGGATGATCTTTGGATTGTTCCCACTCCGACCAGGGGGCGGATGGTCTCTGCTCCGATTCTACACCTCCTCCAAGCCCCCACCTTTCGGGTTCTACACTTGTAAGCCAATCAGAAGATGGCCAAATGCTTGTTTTGCCCGATTGGCCGGTGACTGTAGAACGGCACGCTGATTGGCTTGCTGCTCAGGTTGAATGGCGTCAGCGCGAAGGCTCTGTTCATTCTGCCGGTGAACTTCGCAAGAAACACACATCAAACGGGAGAATAAAGATCAACACTACCAAGAGAGATGTGAGCATCGAATGTGCATGTTTACTGTTCTTTTTCTGCTGTTTGCTTGTTTCTGTCGAGTGTCACGGTTAAACAATGCATGTACAGTAAGGTCATTGTAATGTCGGCGCCTTATTCCGGCGTAATTCACCGTGAAAAGTCATTTTTTTCACGGTCAATAATGTCCGTACAGACCGCTAGCTTAATCGCGGGCTCCATGTGCTTTTACGCCGGGTAGAGGGAGGTTTTCACGGTCAATAATGTCCGTACAGACCGCTAGCTTGATCGCGGGCTCCATGTACTTTTACGCCAGGTAGAGGGAGTGTTTCACGGTGAAAAATGTCCGTACAGACCGCTAGCTTGATCGCAGGCTCCCTGTACTTTTACGCCGGGAAAGGGTTGTGTTTCACGGTCAAAACTCTCCGTACACTACGCTCACATCAACCCGGCCTCATGTAAATTCTGCTAACTGTACAGGAGTATATGTGTTGTATCCAGAAATGGGCAAAAATACATCAAAATGTTTTTCATACAAGACACAAAATACCCCGCCAAATAAATGTATTCAAATAAAATACAAAACACTGGTGCCAGAAAATGTAATACAATATAATACATGTATTTAAAAAAAGGGAAATACTTTTTCTCGATTTGGATGAACTTTTAACATTAAAAAACAAACCAAAACCCCCCCATTAAAACAAGAAAATATGCATCACATGTGAATAGCATCACACATTAGGCCTATGTATACTATAACAGCAAAAGATGTATATACACAGGTAAAGAGCCTACATAAATGACTGTACATCAAGTTCTGCACAGAAAAATGAATAAAGGTCAAGGGTCAAGATTAAATCAAATCTTCACAGACTATTTTAAATACAAAAGTACTCTGCTCTTAAGTATCTTGTTACAAATTACGTATTAATCGCCTTCTACTGTAAATATCTATATTATCTCCATGGACTGGTTGTATTCATATTCTTTTATGTGTGTCACTGTTTTGTCACATCTAACGTTGCAGGTTCTCTGCTAAATGTCTTTGCAGAATGGATTTCCGTCCAGTTTTCAGGTTCCTGCCGTCATCCACCACACTGATGCTCAAGGCCTCAAACGATGCGCTTAAGGTGGCCCAACAGAGCCGTAGGCCCACCACGTCTTTCACCGTGAAGGGACCAGAGGCGGTGAGGGAGGAGGCCAAGGCCCGCATCCTCCAGGCTGAAGGAGACCCTGAGTGCTGGCAGCTGGTGCTCAGTGAGAGCCAGCTCCAGTTTGGCCAGTACCGGGGTCAAACCTTCAAGTGGCTCCTCAGCCATGATGTGGGCTACGCGTGTGGGATCCTTGTGTCCCACATGCAGGAGAGGGAAGCCGGGGACACCTCCCAGTCTCCTCTTGCTGCCAACAAGGACGCCCTCGCCTCCTACGCCCGGCTGCTCCCACAGATGGTGCAGCTGATGGAGTCTCGTCGGATGCGCGAGGGCTTGGTGTCGGTGAGGGCCATGGACCGGACGCTGGTGGGGTTTGGTGCGCATGCCGGCATGTCGCTCCAAGCCCTGTACGAGTCCACCAGCACAGAGTGTAAAACGTAAGTATTTCGGCCACAGGTGCAGTTGAGGATGCAAGCTGACGCGTGTTGACACGATACTTTGTTTTTTTTTCCCGCCTGCAGCTACAAGCGGTGGATTAAAACCCAGCGGTGTGGCATGGGGTCGCGGATGCACACTGTACAGGTCTACATAATGGGCCGGGAAAAAGAAGGGTCAGCAGCAGGGCCGTCGGCTGCTGCCCCTCCTCCAGCTGCTCCCCCGGCTCAGCAGAGAGCGTCGCAGCCTGCATCGAGTAAGGCCTGGCTGCCTGCCTGCCTGCCTGCCTGCCTGCCTGCCTGCCTGCCTGCCTGTCTGCCTGCCTGCCTGCCTGCCTGCCTGCCTGCCTGCCTGCCTGCCTGCCTGCCTGCCTGCCTTTTTGCTTGCTTGCTTGCTTGCTTGGCTGCCTGCCCGCCTGCCTGCCCTAGCTAATGAGTAGTGTGTTCAGATTGTTAATAATCGCCTGCCTGCCTGCCTGCCTGCCTGCCTGCCTGCAATAGCTAATGCGTAGTGTGTTCAAATGTTAATAATCACATTCTTTTGTCCTCCTCTGCACAAACGAAGGCGTGCCATCAGCGGATGACATAATAGAGCTGTCGGACGATGATGAGCTCTTTGCGGCTGCCATGGAGGTGGACACACTGCGTGAGTGTATTTGACTTAAACCTCATTGTTACTATTGTGACAACCCTGATGTTGACTATATATATATATATATATATATATATATGCGCGCGTGTGTGTATGTATGTATATCAGTGTGACAACTTGAGTGTGTATTTTACAGCTTCCCAAGCTGGACCCACCCTGGCAAGACCACAGGTGCCTGCCGTTCACCAGCCCACGGGCGATGCACCTCATCATCCCCCGCTGCTGCTCACCGGTGCACAGGTAAAAGTGCGGGAACGACTTGTGTGTATTTGTCAATATCATCTGCTCGAGTTTAATCTGTATATGCCATGCGCTTGTCCACGCAGCTCCTGCCCAAGGGCTGGAGGAAGACGCTGCCGGAGGAACAGCATGAGTGGTTGGGCCGGGCTCTGTTTACCACTGGCACTGGCAAGCATCCTGTCCTGACCAGCGAGCTGCGCCTCTGGTGGACTCCACCGGGAGCCCGGCGCCTGTACACCCAGATCCCCTCTGCCCAGGCCTTCTTCCAGCACCGGTTTTTCCTGTGGGCGCCCTACAGGATGTGGGCCTACAAGCTGTCCTGCCCAAACTGCAAGTGGCAGCTGACCGGCGCTGGCCTTTACAAGACGGTCCGCCGCGTTCTGGACTTCGGTGGCTGGTACCACATGGGCACGGAGTACCTGGAATGCGGCGGCTGTAAGAGGAAATATGCAGCGTGGGGCCAAGGCATCATGAGTCAGCTGGACCTGGCTCACAAGGCACAGTTTCCGGCTGTGCTAACATACAAGTAAGCTGCAATGTTAATGTGTGTGTGTGTGTGTCTGTGTGTGTCAGTCAGCTGACACTAGTCTCCTTGTGACTTTGCAGGTTGTCTTGCGATAAGAGGGTGGTGGGCATGATGAAGGCCCGGACTTTGGGCAACAGCGCCTCCCGCCTCCGTGCCGCGCTGCTGGAGCAGCACACCGTCGACTGGTTGCTGCGGATCCTGCGCTACCTTTCGGTGCTGGACCAGCTCCAGCTGCCCGGCGTGGCTCCGCAGCAGGTGACGGTGCCGCCCCTGAAAGCTGTCCCCAGCGTGCCCTGGCTGATATCTGTCTACGCCAAGGAGGCCCTCGGCCGCCTGGAGGAGACGAAAGCCAGGGTCACGTCAATCTTTGGGGACATCCTGAAGATGGACTCCACGAAGAAGGCAAGCGCAATAAATCAATAAATGAATAAGTATTTTACGTGGCAAACACACACGCTTGACGTGACGTTCTCCGGTTCTCATTTTCAGATGACCAAGAAGCTCGCTGGCGACGCTGCCGGGACGGCGGCATGGGTCACCAACGTGGGCAACGAGCACGGGCAGGTGCCCATGTCGGTCCTCACCGAGTCCGAGGGGGACGGGCTGTTGGCCATGGCGGACGGGCTGATGCGGCGCTACAGTGCGTCTGGAAAGGAGCCACCTCATGTGCTGTATGTTGACCGGGACTGCTGTTCCGTCGCCGGACGCTGCAAGGTAAAGATGACAACATCAACCACCACACAGACGGGCCGCTTGATTTATCCGAGCGAAACTAATGTCGTCTTCTTCTTCCTCCTCCTCTTCAGACGGCGCAGATGTTCGGCGAGTGGGATCAGCTGGTGGTGAGGCTGGACATCTGGCACCTGATGCGTCGCTTCGCCAGGGGCGTCACCACCGACAGCCACCCGCTGTATGGGCTGTTCATGTCACGTCTCTCGTTTGCCATTTTTGAGTGGGACGCCGAGGACGTGACACGCCTGCAAGAGGCCAGGCAGTCCCCCCTGGATCCCACGTCCAGAGAGCTGGCCCGTCACTGCCGCCGACGCACCAGGGGCGCGGAGGAGACGGAGCGGCTCATCCAGGAGCTCCTGGACACCATGTGGGACGTCACTGACGGCATGGGTGTCCCCCTCATCGACCGCCCGATGATGGAGGACATCTGGAGCACGCAGCGTCGCCATCTCCGCTGCATCCAGGATCCGCCGGGAGTTCTGCTCTACGCAAAGACGGGGGAGGTGACCAGGGGCGGCGTGGTGCTGCCCGTCTACCGCTGCGCCCGAGGCTCCACTTCCCTCGAGTCCTTCCACCTCCACCTGTGCCAGTTCATTCCGGGTGAGTGTGTGTGACTCTGTGTGTGCCTGTGTCAGGATGAGCCAGTGTGTTCATACAGACTGACTGACTGACTGACTGACGTCACGTCCTTCTCCCTCCTCTGTCTCTCCCCTCGCAGGCACGTCTGCCAACGCCCTCCACTTCCAGGTGTACCTGCTGGAGGGCCTGGTGAGGTGGAACGAGGACCGCGCCCGAGCTGCGGTGGTCGGCGGTGCCAAGCTCTCTAACAAGCGCTGCTACAGTGCTCAGCTGCTGAGAAGCGTCAACAGGCTGAGCCAAAAATACATGGGGCAGACGCTGGTGGAGAACTACACGCAGCCTGGGGAGTACACAGGTATACACCTGCGTACATAACATGGGTGTAATGCTCTGATGCTTATTTGCGGGGTACTAACCATATATCTCTTTGTCCTCTTTAACTCAGGGGAGCTCATCGGGGTGGAGTACCTCTACTCCCAGACAGGCAACGGCGCTCTGCAGCGGGAAATGGCCCGCGATCCCGAGGAGGGCGACGGGATGGAAGAGGAGTGGGACGAGGAGGAGGAGGAGGAGCCGGAGGATGAGGGCTTTGAGGAGGAGCTGCCCGGGATTAAGGCCCTTTTGCGCCATCTTCCGCCCGCGGAGGAGGAGGAGGTAAGCCTCGTTGAGTTGTGCGGCGGAGGGAGGGAGGGAGGGAGGGAGGGAGGGAGGGGCCTTTTGCCGCGGCTATTAAATGCTTAACCTCTGCGCTTGCTTTCCTCTGTCTGTTGCAGGATGTACCCGGTCCAGACGGACACGGCGGGTACCAGCACGCCGTACGTCTGGCCCAGGCCTTGGTTGCGCTGCGTGACCGCCTGTACGTCAGGCCGGCGCAGGTGAGGCAGATAGGGGCTCTCTGGCAGAAGCTGTCAGACAGGGACAAGGCCCCTATCTCCTTCCCCCCGCGGCACCAGCAGCGGCTGACCAAGGGCCGCTTCAGAAGCCGCAGGGCGGCAAAAAGCACCACGCCCGGCGTGGACAGCATGACTCGGTAAATTGTCTTTCTACTCTTTGGATCATATTCATATGCATTTTCGTCGTGTTTTGGATTATGTGTGCAATAGATGGTGCTGTATGTGACCATGGTCTCTGTCTCTCTATCTATCTATCTATCTATCTATCTATCTATCTATCTATCTATCTATCTATCTATCTGCGTGTGCAGTGTGTATGTCGGGCTGGGCGCGGGTGCTGCACAGTCTCCTGATGCCAGCAGGTTGCTGGAGGCTGTCTTCCTGGAGCTGTGTGGCATTCACCAGGAGGGCCATATCATCGCCGGGGTCCGGGTGAACCGCTGGGCGGCCGTCAGGAATGACTACAGGCAGATCAAGGACAACTTTTTCAACACTCGGGGGCTGTCAACAGCTGCCCCGGTCCAACTCCTGGAGGTTAACCAGCGGACCCTTATGCGGTGGTGAGAGAGAGTGCCATTTGCGTGCGACGTGTAGAATGTGCCTACTGGAAGGAAGATGCTCATAATCAATATCATTGAATTCACTTCCATCAGGCACCACAAGAGGACCAAGCAGAGGATGGCGGAAGAAGTGCGCCAGGTGGTGCCGGGGCCCATTGCTCAGCTGTCAGCGGCGGAGCGGCTTCCTCCGACCAGGGCTCCTCTGCAGGAGCCTCTGAGGCCTGTGCAGCCTCTGGCAGTCTCTGAGACAGAGGACGCCTCTGGCCTGGCTGCCACGCGCAGAGGGCCCCTGGAACCGGCGCTGTTCAGCATCCTCGCCGTTACAGCCCAGGCCTCTGTAGCCCACACCTCCACAGTCGCCTCCACATCTGCGGCCCACGCCATCGCCTCCACATCTGCGGCCCACGCCATCGCCTCCACATCTGCGGCCCACGCCATCGCCTCCACGTCTGCGGCCCACGCCATCGCCTCCACATCTGCGGCCCACGCCATCGCCTCCACGTCTGCGGCCCACGCCATCGCCTCCACATCTGCGGCCCACGCCATCGCCTCCACATCTGCGGCCCACGCCATCGCCTCCACGTCTGCGGCCCACGCCATCGCCTCCACTTCGACAGCCCACGCCATCCCCTCCACCTCTGCAGACACCGCAGTTGCCTCCACCTCCTCTGCCGTGCCCAAAACCACTGCCTGGCAGAGGAAGGTCCGGGAGGAACAGGATCGGCGGCGAGCTGCGATGGGCCTTCCCACGAAGAGCTGGAAGAAAAGGGAACATTTTATCTGTAAGCGCTGTGGCCAGCCAAAGACCCGGGAGTACGGCCACAGTCGCTACAGATCCCAGCATTTCTGCTCCCGTGCGGAGGGCCGCTCAGTAGAGGACTGGCTGGAAGAGAAAAGGGCAGAGGAGGTGGCACAGAGACAACAGGTCAGTGACCCGATAGCATGTACTGCACCCGACACTCTTCCCACATCATTGTCACTCGTTAACCGTGTCGATCGTCTTGTTGTCTGCAGGCCGCCGAAGCTGCCCTGGCTTCTCAGACCCCCTCCGGCCAGCAGGGAGGGCGGTAAAATGCGTGCAGTTTGTGAGTATGAAATGTCAATGCAATAATAGAGAGTGTACATAGATTGCCACTGTCGCTATTTCAAAAAATACACTCGATTGCAGCACAAAGGACAGGCAGTTGGTGATTAACTTTGGAAAGGTCAGCCCATTGAAATGCAAATGTCTGTCTTTGTCTATTCCTCTCTCAGACAGACACCCACCCACCCAGCCACCCAGCCAACCAACCAACCAACCAACCAACCAACCAACCAACCAACCAACCACAAGCCACTGGTCCAAACGACCTGGCCGTAGGTGTCAGTGCTCACCGCAGGGGCCCCGTTTCCAACATGAGACACACTGTCTGGCCAATCAGATCGCCAGCCAGCCAGCCAACCACAAGCCGCTGGTCCAAACGACCTGGCCGTAGGTGTCAGTGCTCACCGCAGGGGCCCCGTTTCCAACATGAGACACACTGTCTGGCCTATCAGATTGCCAGCCAGCCAGCCAACCACGGGCTGCAGATCCAAAGAACCTGGGCACAGGTGTCGGTGCTAACCGCAGGGGGCAGTTCCTGAGAGGAAACGCTCTCGCCGATCAAAGCACAACCCAAGAAGGCTGCGATTGGCCAGAGGAAGCTGCGTGCCCTCTGCGGGCCGGCACAGCTATAAAAGACAGCAGGTCGACGGAACAAAAAAGTGCATTCGACAACTTGTGATCGCGAGGTGAGTGTCTCTCTCTGTCCGTCCGTCTCGCTGTATACATTGTGTGTACAATTATTAGTCAGCTTCTTTGTCTCAGGCGAAATGGGCACAAAAAGACTCAATTGACTTTGCTTTTGTTTCATCCTTCCCATGCAGCATGGAAAGGTCACCGTCTTCACCCTCTGCGTCATCGGAGCCGTCGACCTCTGCCGGCCACGTCTCCGCCGCCGCTGCCGTGCCCAGTTCCACCGCCTGGTACAGGAAAAGGCAGGATGAAAAGCAGCGGCGGGCAGAGGAGATGGGCCTTCCCACAAAAAGCCGAAAAACACGCCCGCAATTTATCTGCAAGCGCTGTGGCCAGCCAAAGACCCGGGAAAACGGCCACAGTCGCTACAGAGCCCAGCATTTCTGCTCCCGTGCAGAGGGCCGCTCGGTTAAGGAGTGGCTGGAGGAGAAAAGGGCAGAGGAGGTGGCCAAGAGACAACAGGTCAGTGACCCGATGCCACGCACGGCGCCCGACACGCTCCCCACTGCGCTGACAAAGACCGAGGCGGACTCGTCGTCCTCATCCAGCCCTGAGCCCTCGACTTCCTCCATCCACAACCCCTCGTCTTCATCCAGCCCTGAGCCCTCGACATCCGCAAAGGCAGGCAATCCTCCCACTCGCAACACCGTGTACAGGAGGAGGATGAGGTCGGAGAAAGACCGGAAGGTCCTGAGCGGGGTCATCGTCAAGCCGGAGCAGCAGCTTGATAAATGCGACACCTGCAGCCTATCCCGCCACCTGGACACGGGCCACGCTTATTACAGGGGGGACTTCTTCTGCGCTGGCAATGAAGGGCCTGGCGGGAAGACTCCACAGGAGTGGCTGGACTCACGGGGCGATGTGCCCCTCCCGCGCACCACCCTGTGGAGGATGAAGAAGGCAATGGAGCGGCCGAAGGAGGAGGAGGGACAGAGAAAGCCTCGTAAGCAGCATAAAGTGCGGACCTGCCAGCGCTGCGGGCATTGTCCGCTCAAAGACTACGGCCACAGCCAGCTGAACCTGCGTCGAGGAAAGGTGTCCTACTGCGCTATGCAGGACGGCATAAGCGTGGACCTCTGGCAGGCGCGTCAACGGGCCAGGGAGAAGGAGGTGTGTATTTGCCTTTTTCCCTTTCTGTGTTTTCTTCATGTCCTGTGACTGACTGTCACTTGTTACGCAGGAGACAAAGAAGGAGCAGAGGGAGGGAAGGCTGCGAGGAGAGGGAGCAGGAGCCGCGGAAGGGAGGGAGTTCAACGAGGTACGTTAAACTGTTGTCCTTTTTACTTTGCGTGCCTGTGTGTTTTCGTCATGTTTCTCACACCCGAATGTCTTTTTTTCTTGTTATTCAGGAGGACACAGAATGACAAGGGAGCTGCCCTGTGTGTCTGTGTGTGTGTGTGTGTGTGTGTGTGTGTGTGTGTGTGTGTGTGTGTGTGTGTGTGTGTTTTTGGTTTCACAAATAAAAGTACTTATTTCTTTACACTCTTGTCAGACTGCTCCTTTCACATCTTGCCCATGTCTTGTTGCATTTGTCATCATATCGAATCAGTGACTGTGTTAAATGTGATGAGGATGGAGATGAGCTTTATTTATTTAAACTACTATAAATAAATATACATACAATATAATGTTTACAGCTTCATATTAACGCCCATCACAGAGGTGAACATAAGGGCTTAATATATCTCCTTCCTGTATTTCTTTGTGAAAGGAATGGAGCTTTATGTAATGTAACAACTATAAATATATATATAATGTGTAAAGCTGCATATTAACGCCCATCACAGAGGTGAACATAAGGGCTTAATATATCTCCTTCCTGTATTTCTTTGTGAAAGGAATGGAACTTTATGTAATTAAACAACTATAAATATATATATAATGTGTAAAGCTGCATATTAACGCCCATCTACACATATATATATAAATATATATATAATGTTTCAAGCTGCATATTAACGCCCATCACAGAGGTGAACATAAGGGCTTAATAATCTCCTTCCTTTATTTCTTTGTTTATGCTGTTTCTAACCTCGCCACGAGAGGGATGCAGAGGGCCGAGGGAGGCGGCCCGTGTTTACATCCGGCCCGTGGGTCCGCATGGCTCATTTACCTGCCAGGCCACGACCACCGTGACGCGCAACTTCCTAATCTGACGCGGCGTTCCATTTACCGAGCCCTTATCTGATACAGATCGAAGACGGCACCTACAGAAAAAGCCTGCGGTCATCTTTCTTGAAATATGACTTTATATTCGGCGAGACGGCCGAAAAGGCTCTCGCTTTGCAGGGGCAAACCTCGAAGATTGGGCAGCACCTTTTGCGCTAAGACTCTCTGGATGATCTCTGGATTGTTCCCTGTCCGACCCAGCAGGCCTCCTAAGACTCTCTGGTTGGACTCCAGACTGAGGCCGTGAAGGAAGCGAACAAACAGGTCCAGATGACCATTTGTACTGGTGAGGGATTTCTCCATGGTTCTCTTCAGGAGGTCATCCAGGGAGAAGGTACTGTCTGTGTCCTCACATGTTCCCAGGAAGTTGTTGAGTTCTTCTGTGTTCCTCTCGGTGTAACAGTGGAACATGTAGACTGCAGCCAGAAACTCCTGAACGCTCAGATGAACAAAGCAGTAGACTGATTTCTGGAAGATCACACACTCTCTTCTGAAGATCTCAGTACAAACTCCTGAGTACACCGAGGCCTCTGTGACATTAAGACCACACCGCTCCAGGTCTTCTTGGTAGAACATGATGTTTCCTTCCTCCAGATGTTTAAGTGCCAGCCTCCCCAGCTTCAGGAGAACGTCCCTGTCAGCCTCCGTCAGCTGCTGTGGAGTCGTCTTATGTCCCTCACCGTACTTGTTGTTCTTCCTCTTTGTCTGAACCAGCAGGAAGTGTGAGTACAGGTCAGTCAGGGTCTTGGGCAGCTCTCCTCTCTGGTCTGTGGTCAACATGTGCTCCAGAACTGTAGCACTGATCCAGCAGAAGACTGGGATTTGACACATGATGTGGAGGCTCCTGGACGTCTTGATGTGTGAGATGATTCTGCTGCACAGCTCTTCATCACTGAACCTCCTCCTGAAGTACTCCTCCTTCTGGGCCTCAGTGAAGCCTCGTACTTCTGTGACCCTGTCAACACATGCAGGAGGGATCTGATTGGCCGCCGCAGGTCTGGAGGTTATCCAGACGAGAGCCGAGGGAAGCAGATTCCCCCGGATGAGGTTTGTCAGCAGCACGTTGACTGATGACCTCTGTGTGACCTCAGACACAAGCTCCCTGTGGTTGAAGTCCAGAGAAGGTCTGCTTTCATCCAGGCCGTCAAAGATGAACAAAGGTTTACAGACAGCGAGCGTCTCTGCAGCGAGCTTCTGTAACGCTGGATGGAAAACATGGAGCAGCGTGAGAAGACTGTGCTGCTGGTCCTTCACCAGGTTCAGCTCCCTGAACGAAAGCACAGCCAGCAGACCCACATTCTGGTTCTCTAAACCCTCTGCCCAGTCCAGAGTGAACTTCTGCACCGAGAAGGTTTTTCCAACTCCAGCGACGCCGTTGGTCAGGACGACTCTGATGCTGCTCTGCTGGTCAGTGGAGGCTTTAAAGATGTCGTGGACCTTGATGGGAGTGTCCTGGAGGATCTTCTTCTTGGAAGCCGTCTCAAGCTGCCTCACCTCATGTTGAGTATTAACCTCTTCACTCTGTCCCTCTGTGATGTAGAGCTCAGTGTAGATCCTGTTGAGGAGGGTTCTACTTCCTGTTTCATCACTTCCTTCAGTCACATGTTCACATCTCCTCCTCACACTGAGCTTATGTTCATCTGAAACCTCCTGCAGACCACGATCTGCTGAAAGACAAGAAACAATGTGAGAGACAGAGAATCTGAGAATCTGCTGATTGTTTTCATCAGATACAGAAAAACTACAGAAAATAAAAGCTTTTGAACTTTGTGCTTTTCTAACGATGTTAAATGTTGATGCTGTATGAAGGAACAAAATAAAACCACATGTGCTGTTGTCAGAAGTGAAGACATCAGCAGACACATGTACAGTGCTGCTCTGACCGGCTGTCTGACCTCCAGCTCCTGTTCTGGATCTTTGTCCACACTGGGGACAGGAGGAGTCTCCTGAAGAACCAGACTGGTCCCAGTATGAGGTGATGCACCGTCTGCAGAACCAGTGTCCACAGCTGGTGGAGACTGGATCCTTCAGGACGTCCTGACACGAAGCACAGCAGGACGACTGCTCCTCCTCAGAAACATGACTCCTCTTCCTCTTCCTGTGAAGACATGTCCTGATAACTCACATGTCACAGTCACAGGTTGTCATCACTTCTGTCAAGGAGGTTTTGAGTCTCTAGTGGATTTCAAAGTGGTTTCATAAGGAGGGTGTTGATTCTTGGTGGAGGTCAGGGGTCTCATTTATAAAACAGTGCGTAGGATTGAAAGTTTAATTAAAAGTGTACGTACGCACGAAAGCCAGAAAAGGCGTACGCAAAGTAAAATTCCGATTTATAAAACGTGTACACGTGTAACGGTGTAAATATGTTGTATGTTAAATCCTGTTCAACGTGGGACTGTAGTCACAGTTTTTGATGTATTTCTTTTATTTTGCCATGTCTTTTATTTTGAAAACCCATTGTGGGAGCTTCTGGGGGATTAAGTCTGGCGCATTTTGTTTTTACCTCAGAAGTAGATGCTCGCGCTGTGTGTAGGTTGTCCTTCTGTCCTGTTAGTGTTTTAGTTAGTTGCTAATGGTTAATTTAGTGTATGAAACCTGTGTAGTAATATGCAACTTCTCTTTTGTAGATGACTGTGGCTGTTTGTCCATTATATGTTACAGAGAATAAAGTTAAACTGTTTCCACTAAGCCTGAGTGAAAGTGAAGTAAATAAAGAAAGCAGCAGAGCAAAACAGAGACCGTCACACAGGCACACCTGATCACAATGTTCTCTTTATAAATCCCAGTCCACCTGGAGACGTTCGTACGTGGATCTGCCTCTAACTCCGCCCACTTTCAACCATAAATGGTCAAATCAAAGCACGGCACGAATATTAAATGATGCTGCTGACCAATGGGTTTCCTCCGTGAGTCCTGACGGAGTCATGGCATCAAGCGATGAGAAGAGGAAGTGAAACTTTGTGACACTGACATCGAGGTGTTTGTTAATGAGGTGGAGGTAGAGAACGACTTTATGGGACAGCAGTGATGTCACTAATAAAGAAAATACACTGATACTCTGCTGCTGCTGTGGATAACACAATGTGTGAGATCAGAAATCGCTGAACCCTCTCTTCTTCCTCATCCTTCCATTTGCATGCACACATCACGCAGATCCCCGTACCGGTGTCACGGCCCTCAGGAACACGTCAGGTGTGATCCTGAGGCCGCATGGGGGATGTAGAAACACGTTTCATGAAACCAAAGGCCTATTTTTCGGCCTTCATGTCTAGTCAAAAGCCTGAGGCCCCATGGCCTTTTTGTTCTTGAAAAGGCCAAGGAACTCAATCTCCCAGGATGCCGCAGGTTCCATCGTTCTAAACAGTTTCACCCAGAGGTGTGAAAACCCACAAGGGTCAACTCCTATTGGTCACTCTGGCCCCGTGACCTGTGAGGTCACCGAGCCAATATAAGCCTCTTCTATCTCTTTCCATCAACCCACCGATGAGGCAGGCGGCCAGACGTTTCTCCTGCATCTCCGAGGGGGGGGGCCTGGCTGCTCCAGCACATCTTCTCTTCCAATCTACAAGAGGAGTGCAAAGGTCTAGCTTCCAGCTCATCTTCTCAAGGAAGCCGCCTCTCAAATCCAGCTTTTCCAAACTCCTAGCAGCGACTCGATGTCCTGCAGGTAAGATTCAACAAGCAAGAGCGTCACAGCTCAACAGAACCGTGAATGTAGAAACCTCACGACCACACAAAGCCAGGAGACGTCACAGAACTGCACAGCAACCCTTTCCCCTTTCCCTCGGACTGGTAACATAATCTGGGCTTAATATTGATACTACACTAAGCAGGACTGTCTATTTGATTCTGTGTGGTGTTTATAAGTTTGATATATGTTGTGATATTATGTGTATAAGTTAAATGAAAGTTAATGATAGGAAGGCTCTTCACATGCTTTCTATCTCTAAATCTTTCATTCTTTGATTAACATTTACACAGACACACACATTTCTCATCACCTCATTACCTCAGACCCCCGCTACATGTCAGAAGAAGGGGGGGGGGGCTACCATCTTAGGAGCCCACAGGAAGGTGTTACTCTATTGGTCAACCACCATTTTGAGAGCCCCTCGGTTACATAAACACACTCACATACACATCTTTGTAATAGTTAGTACTTTTATTAGTAATTTGTGTTTTTATACTTTATTGTGTTCATAATAAATGGTTTTCTTTCACAAATGTTCTTTCATTAATGTTGCATAATGTTGAATTTCACGCTGTGACTGTTACTCAACCGGTACAATTAACTATTGTTGTTCTCTACCGTCCACCAGGTTCTTTGGGAGATTTCTGGAGGAATTAGACGTCCTCCTGTCAAACTTCCCAGAAAATGGCCCTGCACTTATCCTCCTGGGTGACTTTAACATCCAGACAGACAAGTCATCTGATCTTTTACTTTTACTGTCTTGTTTCGCTCTCTCACTCAGTCCTTCCCCTCCTACTCACAAAGCCGGTAACCACCTGGACTATATTTTCACCAGAAACTGCTCAACATCTAACCTCACTGTAACCCCACTTCATGTCTCCGACCACTTCTTCATCTCTTACTCTCTCCCATTATCTCCAACCGACAACCTTAACACATCAACAGAGTCTGTACCTGTCCGTCGCAACATTCGTTCCCTCTCTCCCTCCTCTGTTTTATCAGCCCTCCCTTCCACTGACTCTTTCTCACTCATGCATCCTAACTCTGCCACAGACATTCTCCTTTCTACTCTGTCCTCCTCTCTTGACTCTCTGTCCTCTTACGTCACGACAGGTCCGCAAGTCTCTCCCAGCTCCGTGGTTGTCTGACTCGGTGCCGTCAGAGCCACTGTGTGAGCATCAGAAAGGAAATGGCGGAAATCTAAACACCTGGACGACCTGCTAGCTTATCAGTCTCTTCTCTCCTCTTTTTCTGCCTCTATTTCCACAGCCAAAAGCACTTTTTACCAAACTGCAATTCAAGCCTCATTTTCCAAAAAACTCTTCTCCATCTTTTCCAACCTCCTCGACCCCCCCAGTCCCCCTCCTCCTTCCTCTCTTCTACCAAGCCACTTTGTCAACTACTTTACCAAAAAGATAGATGACATACGCTCTTCATTTTCTGATCCTCCTTCTATAACCACACTTCCAACAACTTCATCTTCATCCCCTTCGCTCTCCTCTTTCAACCCCCTATCTCCCAATCAAGTTCTGACCTTGGTAACCTCCGCCCGCCCGACCACCTGCCCCCTTGACCCCATCCCTTCTCACATTCTCCAGTCTATTGCCCCTGACCTTCTTCCTTTTCTTACCCATCTAATCAACACTTCCCTGTCAACTGGCTGTTTCCCTAATTCTCTGAAGGAGGCAAGAGTAAATCCTCTCCTGAAGAAACCCACCCTCGACCCGTGTGAAGTAAATAACTACAGACCCGTCTCTCTTCTTCCCTTTGTTTAAAAAATTCTTGAGCGTGCTATCTTTAATCAACTCTCCTCCTATCTTAACCACAATAACCTTCTTGACCCTCACCAGTCTGGTTTCAAGGCAGGTCACTCAACTGAGACTGCCCTCCTTGCTGTCTCTGAGCAGCTTCACACTGCTAGAGCAGCCTCTCTCTCCTCTGTCCTCATCCTTCTAGACCTCTCTGCTGCATTTGACACAGTGAACCACCAGATCCTCATTTCCTCCCTTCAGGACCTCGGTGTGTCAGGCTCTGCTCTCTCCCTGCTCTCTTCCTACCTCAATGAACGCACTTATAGGGTAACTTGGAGAGGATCTGTGTCTGAACCTTGTCCTCTCACTACTGGGGTCCCTCAAGGTTCTGTCCTGGGTCCTCTCCTCTTCTCTTTGTACACCAACTCCCTCGGCTCTGTCATTCACTCACACGGCTTTTCCTACCATAGCTATGCCGATGACACCCAACTAATCCTGTCTTTTCCCCGATCAGAAACACAGGTAGCAGCACGAATCTCTGCCTGTCTGACTGACATCTCTCAGTGGATGTCTCAACACCACCTGAAGATTAACCTTGACAAGACTGAACTACTTTTCCTTCCAGGGAAAGACTCTCCCATCCACGACCTGACTATTAACTTTGACAACTCTGTGCTAACCCCCACTCAGACTGCTAGGAACCTGGGTGTGACACTCAATAGCCAACTCTCCCTCACTGCCAACATTACTGCAACAACATGGTCCTGTAGATTCATGCTGTACAACATCAGGAGGATACGCCCCCTTCTCACTCAGAAGGCGGTCCAGGTTCTGGTCCAGGCTCTGGTCATCTCACGCCTAGACTACTGTAACTCCCTCCTGGCTGGTCTACCTGCTACTGCCATCCGACCTTTGCAGCTCATCCAGAATGCAGCAGCTCGACGGGTTTTTAACCTAAATTCACTCACACTCCTCCTTTCCTCCGCTCCCTTCACTGGTTACCAGTGGCTGCTCGCATCCGGTTCAAAACACTAGTACATTGCGTACCATGCTGTGAACGGATCCGGTCCAGTCTACATCCAGGACCTGGTCAAACGTTACACCCCACCCCGTTCACTCCGCTCTGCTTCGGCCAATCAGCTTGTTGCTCCCTCACTGCTAAACACTCATCAAAAACACAATTGTTTTCCGTCCTGGCTCCTAAATGGTGGAATGAGCTCCCCATCGACATCCGGACATCAGAAAGTTTACACATCTTCCGCCGAAAACTAAAAACACACCTCTTCCAACTTTACGCTCGTATGCATGAGTCAGAGTTTGCGTGGAAATACGCACATTTTTTGGTTTGTGCGTGAGAAGTGGCATACGCACGTTTCAGGCCCCATTTTGTGCGTAAGCAACGGTTATAAATGAGACCCCTGAGCTCTTTGAGTGATTCTGAGAGATTAGTCACCAACTTCAATGAAGCTGTGTCCTAATGCAGGGGCCACACTAGAGGAAACTAGATCCTCTTCAGAGCAGGTCACAGTAGAAATAGTCTCTTACTCTGTGTGTGAGGGTCCAGGTTCTTTACTGAAGTTTGGAGGAGGACCCATGGACCAGTCACTCTTCAGAGACAGACAGCTGGACCCTGGAGACTCTGCTCTCAGGCTGTGGTCCTGACCTCTGCAAACACAAACATGTTTATATTCAGAACACATCATTCACTGGTTCATTCTGTGAGGATTCAGTTTGGAGCTTCACATGTTTGTAGCAGGTCTCATACTTTGTGGTTGAGGGTCCAACTTGCTCTGAAGTGTCCTCGTCCATGTTGCACCGGCTGCGGCTCAGTTGTGGTTCAGGCCACGCTGCTCTTCTAGATATTCAAGGTCTGGTCTATTTCCTCTGGTTCTGCGCTCAGTTTACAGCAGAACACAGTGAAATGATCTTTCACACCAGTTTCAATGTTTATCTGTTGAAAACTTCACAAATACAAATATTTGCAACACTTCCTGTAGCCTACCCATTTCAAAATAAAAGCACTTCAGCGTTTCTGTCGACTGAATCAATTCATTTACTTTTAAATGTTTTATTGTGAAATAGATGCAGGGCTTCATAGTTTGTAGTACTGGTATTTATTTGAGTACACAGGAATACTTACATACAAGGAAATACTGTGATCACATCAGAAATCTCAGGAAGGACAAGAGTCTCTCTCTCTCTCTCTCTCTCTCTCTCTCTCTCTCTCTCTCTCTCTCTCTCAGTCTCTCGACGTACTACGGTAAGCGAATTGCGTCACTTCCTGTTTTACGGAGCTCACAGGAATCAGGACAAAAAAGTTTAAGAACCACACCCAAAACTTCACAGCAAGGACACAAACACACACACACACACACACACACACACACACTCAGGTGACTGTAACGTGTGATTGTGAAAACACGTTGTGTTATTAAACACTTGATGAACAGATGAAGATAAAAAGTGAAGCTGTGAGTTAACTCTGTTAATTAGTCCTTTGAAGGCTCTTTGATCCAGACCTGCTGTTCACATCTGTCTCTGGATCAGTGAAGAACACTGACTGTAAAATAATATGAATGAATAATATAAATGTAGCTGAACACTCACCAGCCTCAGACTTCACGTCTCCTCCGTCTGCTCCTTGAAGTGAGAACGAGTCTGAACACTTTCACTTTCACTGGAGGCTCCTCCCCCTCTGCAGTTACTGGAAATCACGTGACTGTGTGTGTGTGTGTGTGTGTGTGTCTGTGTGTGTGTGTTCTAAAATTAAAACTGCTGTTTGTAACTTAACTCATGAAATAGTTTTTTTTGAAATTTATAATAACAATAATAATAACATATATGTTGTTATTAACTGTAACAGCATCATGTGAACACGATGAAGACGTGTTTCCTTGAGATCGGTCTGATCCGTCAATAGTTTGTTAAAATGTGGAAAACTCCCAAACGGCCCAACTCCATCAAATGAAGCCTGAGCTCAAACCCAGTAACAGTGTTTGACCACTCTGGGGGGGGGGGGGACAGGTTCTCACAGTCATCATCCCATTGGTCAGCTAGAGAACGATCTTCAGCAAACGCTCTCAGTGGCACAGACAGGGACTGCATCACTTCCTCCACAATCCTCTCCAGCACTCTGGAGGACCTGATGCTGGTGACGTCACAGAGTGTTTCCATGGAGGCCTTTGTGAGGTGGCCCAGTTTGATGATGCCCGCCTCAATAATTAATGTTGTAGAGGAGAAGGTGTCAGTTCTCAGGAACTCATTGTAGAACAGCGGCTCCTCAAACAGCCATATCCCTGGTCTGGGGTCAGGAGTCCGCTTGACCTCCAGTGTCTGCCAGGCGTTCACCACCGAGCTGTAGAACGGAGTCAGTCCGGTCAGGTCAGCTTCAGTTGATGATAACAGAAATAACTGTTTGTCCAGGCCTAGTCGGCCATCTTGTCTGAGCAGCAGAGGAGCAGGAGCCAACCAGCAAAGACCACAGTCGTACAGTAGCTTCTGCACCGTCTGCAGTCTGAAGGCCGCAGTTAAAGACACAAGGTCAATGAGACCTTGACCTCCCTCTGCCACAGGGAGATACAGGTCCGCTGCCCTCAGCCAGTGCTGACCAGACCAGAAGAAAGTCACCAGGCGACGCTGCACATCCTTAACCAGACCAGGAGGTGGCACCAACACAATAAGTCTGTGCCAAAGAGACGAGGAGACCAAGTTATTCACTATCAGAACTCTCCCCCTGTAGGACAGATAAGGTAGCAACCATTTCCATTTAGACAACTTTGCTTCCACCTTTTCCAGCACCCCCTCCCAGTTCTGCCTCTGGAAGCCCTCACTTCCTAGATGGACCCCCAGAACCTTTAATCCATTCCTTCCCCACTGGAGATTTGCAGGAAGATCAGGCTCAGTCCCCGGGCTCCACTGCCCCATTAAAAACCCCTCACTCTTCTCCCAGTTGACTCTGGCTGAAGAGGCTCTCCCATAGCAGACCAGACTTTCCTGAAGTTGCTGGACATCATGCTGGTCATGAATAAAAACATTTACGTCATCAGCATATGTAGAGACGACCACAGGAGGGTTATGAGCCAGCCCCGGCAGAGAGAGAGAGAGATAAAGAGAGAGAGAGAGAGAGAGAGAGAGAGAGACAGAGAGAGAGAGAGAGAGAGAGACAGAGAGAGAGAGAGAGAGACCCCTCAGCCTGCTCCCCAACCTGCAGAGAAGTGGCTCGATGGCGATACTGTATAGTAGTCCTGAGATGGGGCAGCCCTGCCTGATGCCTCTCGTGACGGGAACAGGACATCTCAGCCACCCCCCCCCCCCCCCCCCACCATCCCCCGCCACCTTCACCACGCAACTAGCCCCACTGTACAGCAGCTTGATCCAGGAATGGAACCCCCCCCCGAACACCAAAGGACTTTAAAAATGTCTAAAATGTCTCGTCCCAAAACACCCCAGAAATGTTTTAAAATCTCAGCAGGTGGTCCATCCACTCCAGGGGCCTTTCCGGACGCCATCTGCTCCGCAGCCGTGGTCAGCTCCTCTAGGGTGATGTCAGTGTTTAGTGTGTCCTGTTCTTCTGGAGTCAGCTGAGGAAGTCCTTCTAGCAGCTCTGCAGTAGCGTCGGCGTCACAATGTTCTGCCCTGAACAGCTCAGAGTAGAAACCTACGGCGTGTTTCCTCATCCGAGCCGGTTCTCTGGTCACTTCTCCGTCCGGGAGCCACAGAGACACCATCACTTTCCTCCGAGCCACCGACCTCTCTAAGTTGAAGAAGAAGGTGGTCGGAGCGTCCAAATCGTGTAGTTCAGTGAATCGGGCTCTGACCAAGGCTCCTTTGGCTCTCTCATGTGAAAAAGAGTTTAAGTCCTGTCTCTTAGTTTTGAGCCGTTCTGCATCCTGCCCGTTGTTTTGTGTGTCAGCCTCCAGGTTCCTGATTTCCTCCTCTAATGTCTGAATGGCTCTTTTTATTTTAACTGTGGAGTTGGCTGAGTGTTGCTGACAGAACACTCTGATTTGGGCTTTTCCTACTTCCCACCACCGGGTGAGGGAGGAAAACTCCTGTTTCTTTTTTCCCCAAAAAGCCCAAAACAGTTTAAAATGTTCACAGAAAGTTAAATCATGCAATAATTTAGAATCTAGAATTTTCTATGCCACATGAAATATGTAAGTGTAGGTCGGGACGTGTGTAAAAACAGGTTTAGGAGAAAAGAGAGAGAGAGGGAGAGATAGAGAGATCAGGAAAGCTCTCAAAACATCGTCAGAGACAAACTTCCGGCGAAGCGGGCAGTCCAGTTACGTGAGATTTATCTTTTAACAGATGTAAATCTCCGCACAATGTCTCTGACGGTAACACGTAAAAAAGGAAGTGCCGGCTTGTTACGCGCGCTTCTCAGAACATAGTAAACAAAGGAACCGGATGTGACGTCTCCAGTTCGCCACGCGTTACACGGCTAAAAACAGATCAGCGATCTTAAAACAAACATACAATCAAATAAATGACACGCTAAGTATTTAAACTAGTCTCTGCCCAGACAATAAAGCCTCTTACTGTGACCTTCGCGGTGTTGCTTGCGCGTGGCACGCGGATTTTCCGGAAGTCCAGTGAATGATCGTGGCCGCTCAAGCTCGGTGGCGCTGGTTCCTCGGTTGTTGAATAGGAACGGATTCGTCTTGCTCCTCAACGGGATGAAACATCGTCTCTTCTGCAGGGATGATCAGCTGTGGCGCAGTTGTGGGGATCGTGAAAAAGAAAGTCTTTGTCTCGGCCGGCGAATGAGCTTCTGTGCGCGGCCTTTTCAAGTTAAAAACAAAAATAGTCTTTCAAAATAAGATTCAACTTAAGATAAAAGAAAATAACTCTGGTTGCCTCCTTTAGAGCTGGAACATCTGGGAGGCCCCGAAGGGGCCTGGTCGAAGTCCTTAGCAGGGAGAAATGGCAGCGATTATTTGGAGTCCCAGGGCTTTTAAATTACCTGAGAGGTCCTCCTCCTTGAGGAGTTGGTCATAGGACATCGGCCAATTGATTTGTCAGGAATCGATCTGAGTGGGCGGGGCTTGGAACTCAGCGGGGGTTCCAAGGCATTCCCAGAACATTTTCCACCACCAGGGGGAGATTCTTGAGCCTGCAGGAGGATGTTTTCCCTCCAAAAGTTTAACAACCCTTTGTTCACCCTCGGCTCCAGTGTCTGGTGGTCAGCCTCTGGGCTCTGGCCCAACAATAGTTATTTTTGTACTGTTGTTTCTGTTATCCTGTAGAACATGTCTTTGGTTTTCCAGTCCTCTGATTGGTCCGATTAGTTTGACTGTTTCTGAAGTTCCGGTGCTGACTGTCAATCATCTGTGTTGCCTAGGTGATGCTGTGCTGCTCCATCAATGGTCACTATGACATCGTTTACACCAGGAGTTACCCCGCCTCCGCCGCGCTGTGTCAGGGTGAGTGCTGATCAGTGGTTGTCCCTTCAGTGTGTGTGTGGTTGATTGATGTCGTGTGTGTGTGTGTGTGTGTGTGTGAGTGTGTGTGTGTGTGTGTGTGTGTGTGTGTGTGTGTGTGTGTGTGTGTGTGTGTGTGTGTTGTTTCAGGTGCGTCTGGAGCCAAAGGGGAAATACTATAACGCCTTCATCCAGGAAGTAGGAACCCACTCGTCAGCCGTCACCGTGTTCATCGAGGAGCTGGGAGAGAAGTAATGAAACATTTAATCTGACGACTCTTCCACATTAATCTGAACCAAGCATCAGGTGTGAAGCTGACTCCAGACCAGCAGACGTCAGATGGTTGTGATGTGTCTCTGTCTTAGACACCTGGTTCCTCTGACGGATCTGAAACCAGTGAATCCAGTTCCTGCCTGGAATGTTGCTGCTCCAACTAGAAAAGGAGATCTGGGTAAGCTTAGGTTATTCTATGACCTCTGACCTCTTGCAACCCCCCCCCTGACCCTATGGCCTCGTGCAGACTTGGACTCTCGTGGTCAGCGTCATCATCGTCACCGTTACTTCAGGAAGTCTCGGGGCAGCAGTGGAATGAAGGGGGCCGAGCTCATGATAGCTCCCGCCCCTTTATACGGAGGCCCCGCCCCATCCAGCCTGCCCCCTCGCTTCCAGCCGGCAGGTCACCCCCGCCCACCCCCTCCTCCCTCAACTGGAACCATGACCTATGATCCCTACGCCCCCCCACACCACCACCACCACCACCCTACAGTCAGAGCTCCTCGCTACGGAGCGTCCAGGTGGGAACTGACACTTGTAGAACTTGTGTAGTTGATCACATTCACACCTGCTGAGACACAGGTTGACCTCAGGTGTGAAGACATGTGACGCATGTTGAAGGAGGCGTTACCGATGAATTACTCTTGATACTGATGACTTCCTGTGTGTGTCTGTGTGTGTGTGTCTCTGTGTGTGTCATGGATTGTGGTCAGAAGCTCCACCCGTTTCCTCAACCGTCACCTGATTGGCCCACAGCTGACCTATTACCACCCTGGAAGACGATATTACCACGACTATGAGAACTACGCCTTCAGGTCCCGGTAAATGATGTCATCATCTTGCCACAGTCCCACCAACCATGTGTGTGGTTGGTGTTCACCACGATGACCTGTCTCTGAAATATGATCTACTTTGAATCCAAAGGGACGGTGCACATTATTTAATATGAGCACAATGTTCCAGAGCCTCTTAGACTCATTTTCATCTGCAGTCTCAGACAGGTTGATAAAAAGAGACAAAGAAACTAGACTATTCCAGATGATGACATGTGTAATCATCATAAATATAATACAACACCCTCCATGTAGAACCGTGACTGTGCCCCCCCCAGTGGTCGATCACATGTCTTCCTGTGTTCAGTCGTAGCCGTCGTCAGCTGGTTGCTGCTATCAATAAAGATTGTCAGTTTGGTTACCCTGCGGAGACGGGGGAGGAGCCAGGCGATCTGGACTCGGCCATCACGTACTACCAGCTGGACGACGCCAGCGACGCCGTCTTCCCGCCGCTGCCGGTGAGAGAAGCACATGACCACGCAGACATGTGACCATGCGTTTCCGTTTGGATTCACTCTGACTCCTCCCACAGGGCACTGCTCCTCCCCCTCCACATGGCTCCACCTATCGAGTTCAGAGAGCCTCTGGACACCACCCCCCCTTCACATCGACCTGCAAACACCCCAGTGTGCTCCTCAGAGGACGAACAGGAGGACACGAGCACCGCTGAGGACCAGGGTGAGGAGGACACGGGACTCTGTCTCTCTGACTCTGTCTCCGTCTCTTTGTCCCCTGACGCTTTGTCTCTTTGTCTCTCAGCTGAGTTCTCAGAGGATTTCATCTTCAGTGCTCAGGGTGAGTTTTGTTAAAGTAGCTTCATCCTGTGAAATAAGTATTTATCTGGGGGACAGAGAGTTTCCAGATTAACCTTGTGACAGCCAACCCCCCCCCCCCCCCCCTCCCCCCCTCTGGGACTCAAACACTGACCACAGTGACTCTCCACTCTCCTTCAAGAGATGGATAAGGGAAGTTTAGATCAACTTGCCTGTTGGATGATGGGATTAAAGCGTCTTTGAATTTGACCTCACTGCTCTGTTTAGTTATTAACACGCCTCACGCTCCCCTCTGGGCAAGGCCACGCTGTTCACAACGTGCACCGTGTAGAGCTCAACACGATGTTCATTCAAAGCTCAGAATAGATCTGGATTTACTGACACCACATGGACCTACAGGTGATCTGGGGTCTGTTTTATTGCAGCACAGACACATGATCATGCGTCATCGTACAGGAACCCGGTCTTCTCCCGAGAACGCAGAGTTTGTGGCTGCAAACTTTTCATCTGTTGAATAAAGAGTTGAGTCAACGCTGGACTTTGTGGTAATTTAATTGGACGGCTGCAGATTGTCACTATGTGCTGCTGGGCTGAGCAGAATTCTATTACAGCTACTCCTGCATCTTCCATCATGCTGTACATACGATCGAGTCTAGTGTGTGAGATAAAAAAATTGAAAATTTGAGAATGAGGATTGGATTTGGTGACTGATTGGACCCATTGGGATATAAAAGGATTTATTCTGTCGTGTTTTAAGGACCAAAGTTAATTTTTCCTTCTTCTTCAAGTCTCTGCACATCGATAAAAACATGATTCCAGATGTAAAAATTGGCAAAATACGATCAGGGCACTTAGTGAACAACTTGAAATTGCAAGTTTTCAGTTGTACTTGTTATTGTACGTTAAATACAAGTCAGATACAATCACCTCTGAGATATTTTCCATCAAGATCCATCAAAGATTCCCGGGAAATTGGTGAAAATGTTAAAGAAAATGGAAAACTGATTTATCCATCAGTGCCAAAACTCCGAGGGTTCTTTCTTGGCCCAGGTTCCATCCTTCCACCAAGTCTTATGTAAATCTGTTCATTATTTTCTGCACAATCCTGCTGACAATCAAACACACTCTCCAGCCGACTGGGGAGAGAATCACCACCTCTTTGCTCGGTGTAGTAAAAGCCGACAAACCGTGTGTTGCTGTCTGTGAACAGTTTAATCCACTTCCTCATATTTCATTGTAGAGCAGCAGCCGAGCAGAGTTCACCTCATTCCCATAAAGCTTTTCTATCTCCCGGCTGCAGAGTCCCCGGTTTCCTGCGTTTACCTCCCCCCCCCCCCCCCTCGTCCAGGCCTTTTCAAAGCTTCTCCTCTCTCCGTCTATCTGGGAACAGTTATGCTCTTTGTAGGTTTTAATAGTCTCCGGGTTTGTTCCCAGTCCGAGCAATTAGGACTGTGAGACTTCATTTGTACTTCGCTGCTCCGCAAACATGACTCGAGACTTAAGAGGCACAGAGACCGGAGGCCGGAGTCAGAGCTGAGACTCAATTAAGCATTTGTGACGATGTGAAAAACCTTTAAGGGCCTTGAAAGTAAAAAAAAGACCTAAAACGCTTTGAAGTGTCCCCCAAACTGGGATCAGGACTGGCATCTGGTCGACTGGAGACTTAAAACCAGTTCCTGTGAACGAGGAGAGATCAGATTTAAAGACGGAGCGGTTTGACAAATCAATAAAAACTCCACGTATGAGCATCAGAATCCAGTCGTTGCCTGTTTTTAATTAACTGCACACCAACACATGTACACACCCCCCCCCCCCCCCACCGGGGTCACACAAACACAGGGAAAGCAATGTCTCACCGGAATCAATTTCCAAATTGCCTGTTAATCTTATCTTATTAAAACTACTAAATTAAAGTCCACCCACGAGCTCCACTCTAACCCCGGATGTGTGGCTAAACGAGTCGCTGTGTTCAATTCTACATCTCATATCTGTAGCTGCTCCTCGTGCACGTCCACACCTGGCGTGCACGTCCCAGGCTGTCGGCTGTGGGCTGCGATAGCAAGGATTGTTGAAGTGTACACACACACACACACACACACACACACACACACACACACACAGAGTGGCTGAGTTAACTTGACAGATTGTCATTGGAATACTGTAATGGGACTCAAACCCCCGGACACACACACACACACACAGACACACACAGACACATAGCAGAGGATTGTGTCACAGCGGGGGGGATGATTGACAGGCCTCAGGATGGTGATGGAGACTGATAGGAGCCCCGGACTTCAGTGTGAACAGCAGGTCGTCTGAGGGAACAGCCGCAGCACAGACTTGGTTGATTTACATGTTGATATGATTCTTAACAGACGAGTCACGGAGGGTTTGGAACTCACGACATTTCGGGTGAATTCACAAATAGAATCGTGAGCTGCGGTTTAGCGGCGGCTCTTGTCTCCGGTGAGAAGTTTGAATCAGAATCATTTGTTTTTAACCAAACCTGCAAAACTTTTATCTCTTTAATTAAATGAGGTTTGTCAGTTGAATTCAATAAAAAGTCTCAACTCACAGGAGAAAAATATTAATTTGTTCTTTCTGTCTAAACGAGGACTGATAATAGCACAGAACTAATTATTCTATTCTATGATATTTTATCATGTCAAAGTATTTATGCAGATTGGAACCTTTTTGAAAAATTGGAAAATTGGACCAGTTAAAGCTCAAAATATTGTAAAATATTTTTAGTGATGTGGTTTGAATTTAACAAGACCCGCATTGCAGACTGCAGGGGGAAGAGACATTGGATTTCAAATAAATCAAATTAATAAATGAAAACAGGTTTACAGGGTAAGAGAAATGAAAGGGACCCAAACTAATGAAGAGGAAACATGAGGGAACAAGTCAGAAGCTAAACAGGAACAATCAGAAACTAAATGGATGAACACTCCACTTATGAAACCACTTTCATATTCACTAGATCCAGATGTTTCTTTTAATTTGGAGCTGCACCAAATTGCACACATGCATAAATATAAGTCTCCTCAAATTAAAATAAAATTTCATCTAGAGACATTCATTCTAAAATGTTGAAAACTTTTGAATCCTGGATCTGTCCCATGATACAGATTCATATCAAAGTTTGAGAGGAGCTTCCATGACTCATCCTCTTATCAAGTTTCCTGGCAAATCATCCAGTAGTTTTTTGGGAATCTCGATAATTAAGGAAAAAGAAATATAAACAAAATCTAAACCAATCATAAAGTCGTTAAAGTCCTTCACAGGAACAGATCAGAAGAGTTTTTATTATTTCTTTAAGTCTATGATGCTCGTCTGTGTTGATTCGTGTCCTCAGCTCTCGTCTGTCTCCCCCTGCAGGTGTCCGGGGGACATTCAGGTGATGCAGGTCCCCCGCTCATCCCAGTGGAGGAGCCAGCGAATGACGAGTGGCCAGGGCTGCTGAACGCCCCCCCGCCCCCACCGCCGCCACCGCCGCCCGCAGCCCCCCCCCCCCTCGCCCCCTCCACCTCTGATGGCTCTATGGGGCGTGGTCAGCCTCAGCCTTCACTGCTGGGTGTGTTTACGCTCTGTAGCCTCGGCCACAGCGGCAGCACCGCCCAGCCTCCCCAATGAGAAGCCCGGGGGCCCCCTGGACTGGCTCCTGTCCGACAAGGGGCCCTTCCACCACTCGTCGGAGTACATCGACTTCGTGGAGAAGAACCGGCAGGGCTTCTCCACCAGATACAAGATCTACAGGTAGGTCAGGAGGAGGAGGAGGAGTTCACCCCTGCTTCATCGTTACTGCCGTGTGAAAATGTCACAACAATAGTTATCCTCCATAATTTAAGACCTTTTCTTGGTGGGATCCACACGAGGCTTCGGGGAGAAACACCTTTAAAGAGGTTTTTGAGGATTCAGCATCATTCTTTAATGTGGAGGGAGAGAAACCCTGCATGAGGCCATTAATACTGCACACACAGGATATACACTGCATATATCCTCAACTGCTTCGTTAGAGGAAAAATATATAGGCTCGATTTAGAGAAGTGTTCTTCATAATTAATGTGGACAATGAATTCCTGCAGCTTCAAGGCCAGGCCCCAGAAACTTATACAGATCCTCACCTGACCCGTATTAAAGCGCTGCGGAGAGAATTACCCAGCATGCATTGAAATGTGCTGCAGCTAAATCAGGTGGAGTCGAAATGAAATGATAGAGATGAGGGAGGAGGGGGAAGTGAACTGTATTCTGCTCCGGCTGACTCCACCTGCGAGTGGACATCCGCTGCGATGTGATTGGTCGAGGAGGAGCAGGTTCGAGTCGAGGTCAAGGTCACTCAGAGGTCGTGCTCCTCCTAATTAACCACGCTGCAGCTGCACGGGGGCTTTTCTGTTTTATTACCTGTACATTTACCCGCCTTTTTTTTATCGCGACATCAAAATGATGTAAGGGAGAAAATGCAACACAACTGGATGTGTGATGCTAGTGCACACAGTGGAGGGAGGACGTGCTCTGTGCGTTCCAGGCTGCTTAGTAGGCACACTGCAGTATTTGGCCTGTCGTGCAGGAAGGTTCCTCACAGCCAGCGTTCACAAGATGTCTGGCTCTCACCTCCACGGAATCACAATGCGTGACGTGCAGACGTGTCGCTGTCGACCGGTTCTGCCGCCGGGCGGGTCACCTGATCAGGTGGGGGAATGGAATATGTTAATGAGCGACTGGAAAATGAAGCAGATGATTTGTCACGGCACGCACCGAGGCGTCGGCATGTGACCGGATCCGAGGAGCCGGGCTCGTGAATCAAACCCGTCGTCATTCAGGAGGACGACGTCCAGGCCTCGGGAGAAAGAGACGGAAAGGGTTCCTGACATCTCTGGATTCGCATCTGGATGTTTTACGGCTCCACCGATTGGCTGCCGTGTCAGAGGGGTTTAATATTTCCTTCCCTGGCAAAAGGCGGCGGCCCCGTTTGGAGCCGAGCTGCAGGAGCGGTGAGATTAATAGTCTTATCATGTGGCCAAGTGATTAGTGAGCTCTTAGTACTTATTACTCTGCATTATCACAGAACCCCCTGAGAGGCTCCTGTCAGCTCGGGGGGGGGGGGGGGGGGCGTTTGAGGCCCTCTGGATCACCACAATGCGGCAGTGATTAATAGTGATGATATTAAAAGGAAAAAACTAACCTAAAAAGTAAATAGCCTGTAAATCTTCCCCAAATTGAATTCACTTGGATTCTGTCCCGTTCGATGTTTTGGGAAAAGACTCCAACAAAGACAAGAGGGACACAGCTGCTGTGTGGCTTCTGTTTGAGCAGATATAATATAACGTCTTTATTTCAGTGCTGTGGTGATTGTTTTTCAGAAACGCACATCTGGAGTTGGCTCATAAAAAATTCAGCCGGTTTGTTTTATTGTGAAATTGCAATATTCTCTCCAGGGGGCGACACCCTGCTGTGTGTTGCTCTGGAACACACGTCCTGTCGGTTTCCTCATCGAGGCCGAGCCCTCGCGTGCCAACTGGAAAATAACACAACGCTGGGATGTCAACGAAATCAAGTCAAACTTTATTTCAAATTTGAAACTTGAAATGAACCACTAGTGCTGTTCTGAACTCGCCTTTTTAACGTTGGGGTCAATTTCCGTACTGGATTTGTGAATTAATTTAATATAACACGTCCTCAAAGGGATTTTCCTAATTCATCTCATCGTCATCCGCTTATCCGGGGTCGGGTCACGGGGGGAGCAGCTCAAGTAGGGGGCCCCAGACTTCCCTTTCCCGGGCCACATTGACCAGCTCTGACGGGGGGATCCCGAGGCGTTCCCAGGCCAGTGTTGAGATATAATCTCTCCACCTAGTCCTGGGTCTTCCCCGAGGTGTCCTCCCCACTGGACGTGCCTGAAACACCTCCCAAGGGAGGCGCCCAGTGGGCATCCTTACCAGATGCCCGAACCACCTCAGCTGACTCCTTTCTAAGTAAAGGAGCAGCGGCTCTAATCCGAGTCCCTCACGGATGACTGAGCTTCTCACCCTATCCCTAAGGGAGACGCCAGCCACCCTTCTGAGAAAACTCATCTCGGCCGCTTGTACCCGCGATCTCGTCCTTTCGGTCATCACCCAGCCCTCATGACCATAGGTGAGGATAGGAACGAAGATCGACCGGTAGATCGAGAGCTTTGCCTTGCGGCTCAGCTCTCTTTTCGTTACAACGGTGCGGTAAAGCGAACGCAATACCGCCCCCGCTGCTCCGATTCTCCGGCCAATCTCACGCTCCATAGTACCCTCACTCGCGAACAAGACCCCGAGGTACTTGAACTCCTTCACTTGGGCTAAGGACTCATTTCCTACCCGGAGTAAGCAATCCATCGGTTTCCTGCTAAGAGTCATGGCCTCAGATTTAGCGGTGCTGATCCTCATCCCAGCCGCTTCACACTCGGCCGCCAGCCGATCCAGTGAGTGCTGAAGGTCACAAGCCGATGATCCAATGAGGACCACATCATCCGCAAAAAGCAGTGACGAGATCCTCAGACCACCGAACTGCAACCCCTCCCCACCACGACTACGCCTCGATATCCTGTCCATGTATATCACAAACAGGATTGGTGACAAGGCGCAGCCCTGGCGGAGACCAGCACCCACTGAGAACGAAACTGACTGGCTGCCGAGGACCCGAACACAGCTCTCGCTTTGGGAGTACAGAGATTGGATGGCCCTGAGGAGAGACCCCCTTACCCCATACTCCCGCAGCACCTCCCACAGTTTCTCCCGGGGGACTCGGTCATACGCCTTCTCCAGATCCACAAAACACAAGTGGACCGGATGGGCATACTCCCAGGCCCCCTCCAGGATCCTTGCGAGAGTGAAGAGCTGGTCCGTAGTTCCACGTCCGGGGCGAAAACCGCATTGTTCCTCTTCAATCTGAGGTTCGACGATCGGCCGAACCCTCCTTTCCAGCACCTTGGAGTAGACTTTACCAGGGAGGCTGAGAAGTGTGATACCCCGATAATTGGTACACACTCTCTGGTCCCCCTTTTTGAACAGGGGAACCACCACCCCGGTTTGCCACTCCTTTGGCACTGTACCCGACTCCCACGCGATGTTGAATAGGCGTGTCAACCATGACAGCCCCTCAACACCCAGAGCCTTTAGCATTTCTGGCTGGATCTCATCAATCCCTGGGGCTTTGCCACTGCGGAGATGTTTGACTACCTCAGTGATCTCCACCAGGGAAATTGACGACGAAACACCATCAACCTCGAGCTCTGCCTCCAACATAGAGGGCGTGTTATTCGGATTCAGGAGTTCCTCAAAGTGTTCCTTCCAACGTCCGACGACCTCCTCAGTTGAGGTCAACAGAGTCCCATCCTTACTGTACACAGCTTGGATGGTTCCCCGTTTCCCCCTCCTGAGGTGCCGGATAGTCTTCCAGAAACACTTTGGTGCCGACCGAAAGTCCTTCTCCATGACCTCTCCGAACTTCTCCCACACCCGCTGCTTAGCCTCCGACACGGCAGCAGCTGCAGCCCTTCGGGCCTGTCGGTACCCTGCAACCGAGTCAGGAGTCCTCCAGGATATCATATCCCGGAAGGCCTCCTTCTTCAATCGGACGGCTTCCCTGACCACCGGTGTCCACCACGGTGTCCGAGGGTTACCGCCCCTTGAGGAACCTAAGACCCTGAGGCCACAGCTAGCCACCGCAGCTTCAGCAATGGAGGCTTTGAACACTGCCCACTCCGGCTCAATGTCCCCAACCTCCACAGGAATGCCAGAAAAACTCCGCCGGAGGTGTGAGTTGAAGATACCTAGGACGGGGGCCTCCTCCAGACGTTCCCAGTTCACCCGCACTACTCGTTTGGGCTTACCAGGTCTATCCGGAAATTTCCCCCATTCCCTGATCCAACTCACAACCAGATGGTGGTCGGTTGACAGTTCCGCCCCTCTCTTTACCCGAGTGTCCAAAACATGCGGCCTCAGATCAGATGACACGATCACAAAATCGATCATTGATCTTCGGCCTAGGGTACTCTGGTACCAGGTACACTTATGAGCACCCTTATGTTCGAACATGGTGTTTGTTATGGATAATCCATGACTAGCACAGAAGTCCAATAACAAACGACCGCTCGGGTTCAGATCAGGGAGGCCGTTCCTCCCCACCACGCCTCTCCAGGTATCTCCATCGTTGCCCACGTGGGCGTTGAAGTCACCCAGCAGAACTACGGAGTCCCCTACTGGAGCCCCATGCAGGACTCCATTCAGGGTCTCCAAGAAGGCCGAGTACTCTGAGCTGCTGTTTGGTGCATACGCACAAACAACAGTCAGAGTTTTCCCCCCTACAACCCTTAGGCGCAGGGAGGCGACCCTCTCGTCTACCGGGGTAAACTCCAACACCGCGGCGCTCAGCCGGGGATTTATGAGTATCCCCACACCCGCCCGGCGCCTCACGCCCTTGGCAACTCCGGAGAAGAATAGAGTCCAACCCTTATCCAGGAGTACGGTACCAGAGCCGAGACTGTGCGTGGAGGTAAGCCCCACCAGATCTAACTGGTAGCGCTCCACCTCCCTCACAAGCTCCGGTTCCTTTCCCCACAGCGAGGTGACGTTCTACGTCCCCAGAGCCAGCTTCTGCCGCCCGGGTCTGGTCCGTCAAGACCCCTGACCTTCGCTGCCACCCATGTGGCTGCGCACCCGACCCCAACGGGTCTTCCCACAGGTGGTGGGCCCATGAGATGAAGAGAGGGGGGGTGCCACGTAGTTTGTTCGGGCTGTGCCCGACCGGGCTCCGTGGCAAACCCGGCCACCAGGCGCTCGCCATCGAGCCCTCCGTCTGGGCCTAGCTCCAGACGGGGGCCCCGGGCTTCCTCCGGGCCGGGTCACATCTCCTCTTCCGTCGATATTCATTGAGGGTTTTTGAACCATTCTTAGTCTGGCCCCTCACCTGAGACCACTCTGCCATGAGAGACCCTACCAGGAGCACAAGGCTCCAGACAACACAGCCCTCAGGTTCACAGGGACACGCAAACCTCTCCACCACGATAAGGTGACGGTTCCAGGAGAGGAGGATTTTCTCCTAATTAAATATCTTTAATAGCAAAGTTGCTCAAGGTTAAAATGTGATTTAAAGTGTGAAAAGTAAAGAGTATGGATTTGTTTAAATGGATTCAGCCGATCGTCCCTGGATCAAACCTCCACATGAAAGCTGCTGGAGAAGACTATTCCACTCAAAGAGCTTTTCATCCATTCATAGAGTTTATATACAGCTCCTGTATCACTACATCAATGTGATGGATGCATGATGGCTTCAGGTTCACCTCAACATGGACTGAAGGATCCAGGGATTGAATCTATGACCTTGTGGGTAGTAGACGACCCGCTTTGCCTCCACAGCCGCCCCCAGAAACGCCTCCCATCTAATTTCCTTCTTTAATGTATTTCGAACATGTGGTGAAAATAAAACAAAGTCTACAAATAATAAAACTATTTAAGCCAAATATGCGAAAAAGAGGGAGGCCAAGTACAAACTTGTTTAATCCCTCCTTCTCTATAAATCCAGAATTAATAATTATCTTTCTATGTATCTATAAATGTGTTGTTTTTTACCTTTGCTCTATGTTGATTATATGTACAAATACTAAATATAAGGCGATATAGATATTTAAACATGTATAATTTGATATAAACTCATTTAAATTCTTATTTAAAGCAAAAATGGATGAAGATAAACTCAGTAAAGTGACTTCAAACCAGGGATTAGTTTAAAAAAGGTTTAAATTACAGCACAGTGTCAAAGCATCAGTTAGCGTCCACACATAATGAATTAAAAAGCAACGAGATATCTTTAGTTATTGTCTCCAGGACGTGCCCACCCTGTGAGTTCACCTCCATCAAAGGAGAAGCAGCTTGGTGTTTGATAGAAGATCCTCTTCAGACACACGGAGCAGCAGCAGATCTCTGTGAATCCTCAGGGAGTCTGCAGCTTCTCTGAGGAGCATCGAGGATGTAGAGCAGATTCTCTCACCGATGCTCCTCAGCCTCATCCCCTCACCTGAAATCCCCCCCCAGGTCTCAGCAGCTCCACGTTGCTGCTTGTGGTGAACAATCTGATAGAATCTAATAATGCTTTCCCTCAGTCTCGATATCAAATATCACTTCTTTATTTTTTGCTAAAGTCATAAGAGACGCTACATTAGATATTCTACCCTGAGCGAGCTCTGTTAATCGTTCAGGTTTTTCCTTTGGTTCTCACTCGTGTTCAATTTGTTGGCGCTGCAGGCGACTCTCTGGTGGAGATGATTCCACTGCAACGGAGAAAAGACCACAACAGAAACATGAGAGGATCCAGCACTTTGCTCTCAACTCAAACATATAAATATCTTCTGCACGGATAGCATGTAGCAGGTGCCTGAATCTTGACTCTTTTAAAACCAGCAGCGTTTTGCTCACATCTCGTTGTGTCAGCAGATTCTGAGCAGCTGCATTTCAGATGAAGTGAGACGCTCACGTCCTGACGTGTCGAGAAGATCCAACCGGCCGCAGCGATACATAAATCTCCAGCTGGTGTTTGCTGTAAATGATCATTTGTGACAAGTCCACGTCGGGCGGAGCGGCTCATCTCTCTGGTGCAGAACGCAGGGAGGAAGCGGCGGAGGAGAGGGTGATTGAAAGTGACACCATTATTTTCTGGTCTGGTCTTCGTCCATGTGCAGACCAGACCTCCTGCTAAATCCTCATGAACGCTCGATGACAGGAGAAGATGAATTTACCAGACTCTGCCCCGTGAGTTACAGTGTTGGAGCCGCAGAGGCAACGGTGTAGAAATGAATCCACCGAAAATCTCTGTGTGTGTGTGTGTGTGTGTGTCTGTGTGTGTGTCTGTGTGTGTTTTGGATATGGGAGAGCATATCCATTGGTTCCAGTACAAACACAATGTGGCCCTTCCGCTCTAGCCACCTGTCCACGGCGCACGCTGCCAAGGGAAAGCTGCCACGTGCACCAGGGGGAGAGCGGGAGTGTTTACATGCATTTGGCCTCTTTTCTGAACATATTGCACCGGGATAATGTCTGTGATTATTATTTTATGGACCAAGAATTCATTCATTATGAATTCAATTCGACAGCGGAGAACTCGCTATGCCCGTTAAATATTATTAAACTGCTTAAACCGGTGAATATATGTGAATATAAATGCAAATGAAGGATGATTTAAAAAGCACAATAGCAGAGGAACTATTTCTATCCTTAACTAGAGTACCTACAGTGCCTTGCATAAGTATTCACCCCCCTTGGACTTTTTCCCATTATGTACTGTTACTAACTGGAATTCAAATAGACTTAAACTTTTTCCCGTTTGATCAACAAAACATGCATAGTACTTTGGAGGTGCAAAATAAATTGTATTGTGACACAAACAATAATGAGAACAAAAAAGTTGACATCTGTTGGGTGCATAAGTATTCACCCCCCTGTGTCAATACTTGGTAGAACCCCCTTTCGCTGCAATTACAGCTGCAAGTCTTTTGGGGTATGTCTCTACCAGCTTTGCACATCTAGAGATGGAAAGGTTTGTCCATTCTTCTTGGCCAAAAAGATGAAGCTCAGTCAGATTGGATGGAGACCGTCTGTGAACCGCAATCTTCAAGTCTTGCCATAGATTCTCTATTGGATTGAGGTCTGGGCTTTGACTGGGCCATTTTAAGACATTAACATTCTTTAATCCAAACCATTCCTTTGTAGCTCTGGCTGTATGTTTAGGGTCATTGTCCTGCTGGAAGATGAACCTCCGCCCCAGTCTCAAGTCTTTTGCAGACTGCATCAGATTTTCTTCAAGGATTTCCCTGTATTTGGCTCCATCCATCTTTCCCTCTATTCTGACCAGTTTCCCTGTACCTGCTGAAGAGAAGCATCCCCACAGCATGATGCTACCACCACCATGTTTCACTGTTGGGATGGTGTGCTCAGGGTGATGGGCAGGGTTGGGTTTTCGCCACACATAGCGTTTTGCATTGAGGCCAAAAAGTTCAATTTTGGTCTCATCTGACCAGAGCACCTTCTTCCACATGTTTGCTGTGTCTCCCACATGGCTTCTGGCAAACTCCAAATGGGATTTTTTATGGATCTCTTTCAACAATGGCTTTCTTCTTGCCACTCTTCCATAAAGGCCAGATTTGTGGAGTAGACGACTAATAGTTGTCCTGTGGACAGATTCTCCCACCTCAGCTGTGGATCTCTGCAACTCCTCCAGAGTAACCATGGGCCTCCTGGTTGCTTCTCTGATTCATTTTCTCCTTGTCCGACTCTTCAGTTTGGGTGGACGGCCTCCTCTTGGTAGGTTTGCGGTTGTGCCATATTCTTTCCATTTTCTTATGATGGATTTTATGGTGCTCAGAGAGATGTTCAAAGCTCTGGATATTATTTTATAACCTAACCCTGCTTCATATTTCTCCACAACTTTATCCCTGACCTGTTTGGTGAGCTCCTTGGTCTTCATGATGCTGTTTGTTCAGTAATGATCTCCAACAAACTCTGAGTCCGTCACAGAACAGGTGTATTTATACTGAGATTAAATTGCAGACAGGTGGACCCTATTTACTAATTATGTGACTTGCAAATGTGACTTGTGAATGCAATTGGTCGCACCAGATCTTTGTTAGGGGTTTCACAGTAAAGGGGGTGAATACATATGCACTCAACACTTTTCAGATTTTTATTTGTAAATAATTGTGAAATCCATGTAATATTTCCCCCCACTTCCAAATGATGCACTATTTTGTGTTGGTCCATTACATAAACTCACGATGAAATAAATTTTAATCTGTGGTTATACCATGACAAAATGTAGAAAAGTCCAAAGGGGGTGAATACTTATGCAAGGCACTGTAAGTATCTAAAAATACAGTAACCGAAAATCACTTTTAATTTGATCAGCTAAATAGCACCACAATTTAAAATAGTTTTTTTTGCAGAAAATGAAGTATCAGTTGTGTGTTTGAGGTGCAGCTCATGGTAACTACTTAATATTCAGTGTGGCACGGTGGAGTGGCCCCGACTTCAGGGCTGGACTCCCTCCCAGGGGTCACCAGATAAATCTACGGGTTATCAGATGATTAATGGATTTGGAAAGTTATGAAAGAATAAGCTAAAGTTTTGTTTCACCGATTTCATATACCTCTGGACTTAGGAATAGTGGTAGTTTCCCCTTTTTTGGACCCAGACAGTTTCATTAGGAGGAGGGGGAATTATTCCTTTACACGTGATCACAAATATAAACTTTGTTAGATATTATATAAGCCCAAAAGTTAGAAAAACTGATTCAATCTAAAACTTTTCCAATCATAACCAAACTCTGCATCGTGTAAGTGCATAATGTTGGTTTTAACTCAAAGCAATGGCCGTCAAATAAATACACTGGAGAGAAAAAAGGTAAACCAGATGTCATCTAATTTGCAGTCGTAAAAAGTGATGTATGAATATTTAGAAACCGTATTATTCTCCTGATCTTTTGTTATTTTTCCACACCAGTGCATTTGCAGATAGGATGAAGCAGCTGAGATAAAATAAAAACTCCTTCTCCTTCTGAGAAAACTCAACAGCTCGGTCCTGACAGAGTTAAACTGATGAGAGCGATGTGACTCTTGTGACACGAGCTGCAGTGAAATTGATAATAATAATGACTTAGCCGGTTGTTGGGGAGGATTGCACCCCCCCCCCTAAAATCCTCTCCGTGGTGAAACCCATTTCATTTCCCCCCTCTCCCCGCAGGATGAACCATTTGGCCTATTGGGGGTTTAAGATAAGACGGGGGGCCTATAGCTTATCTCAGTCAACGATAACTGGAGGAACGAAACGACAGAGGGGGGGGGGGGGGGATTGGAGAATACTCGTTCTATACCTGGTCTCTGCACCCCCCTCCCCCCTCCCCCTTGTATATTTTCCTCTGCAGCCACAGAACGTGCCGCGGCTCTGAACCACTGCTGGAACTCGTGAGAGAGAGAGAGAGAGGGAGAGAGAGAGAGAGAGAGAGAGAGAGACGCGGCGTCCCATCTGAAGAGGTCATTTATTTGCGTGGCATGAAACGAGGTGGAGATTAATAGCGACACTAGACACATGTGAGCAAGAGATTAGTCAAAGGCTTTGTCTGAATACTGCAGTGTCAGCAGAAAGGTCACCGGGCTCCACGTAGCCATTTAGCATCGTTACGTTTACTTCCCGCCTCTCGGCCCGGAGGTTTCTGCTCAATGCCGTGTGCCGCGGCGTCCTGTCTCATCTGATGGAAAACAAAGTGTGTGTGTGTGTGTGTGTGTGTTGCGGATCTCGGCTCGTTGTGTCTCTTTGAGCGAATCAAACATCTGGATTGTTTGAGCTCTCCTCATTACTCCTGGTTTAATGTGATGTATACCCTTTCAAAAGGCCAAACTCCCCCCCATCCATCATCACGTGGCCAAGGTTGTTCAACCCGCTCTGATCACAACAGTCGGGAAAGAAAAGAGCAGCGTCCGACGGAAAGGGTTCGATGCCGCTTCGCTTCAACTCGCTGAACGTTTGTCGGCGGCTCCCACACGATGAGATCCGAACATCCATCCCTCAAGGAAACCGGATCATTCTGTGTGGCTGCTTCAAAGAAAGATATAGATATACTTTTTCATATTCTCTGAAAAAGCATCACTATGTAGTCCTTCACATTAAAAGACGTGTTCCTTAGACGTCTCTTTGAGGAACTCGTCTCCCGACCCTTTCTTCTCACACAGGCGTGATTATGTGAGTGAATTGGGGACAGTGCCAAGAGCGGAGCAAAAACAAATTGGCATCGCACTCCCCGAGACATTTCAAAGCAATCACAGCCGATCTGTTATAATCACAGCTGTTATTATATTTGTCTGCAACTTCATAACTGTCTCTTTCTAAATCCATCTCCATGCAGATTTGTGATACAGATGGAAAACGTGCTCCTGACACTCAGCTCGCTGCTGGCGTCCAATCAGAGATCTTCTGTTTTTTTTATAAACATCAAGAAGTCGACGTGGGCTTCAGAAAGAATCTTGATTTTTACAAGCACACATTTAATTAGTTCTAGTTCAGATGGGTTATTGCTCCGCAGGTCTCGCTTCATGTTCTCTATATTTAATAATAACCTTTGCAAACATAAGCTTCAGTGAAGAGCCAATTACTCGACATGCAGAAGAACTACTTAGAATGAAATCCTGAGAGCAAGGGGGACATCTCCGTTATACCTTTTAAAAACTAAATGTCAATGTTACCGCTCATTTTTATCGACCACAAATAAAAAGAATTCTTTAGAAACTATGTCGGGGAAAATAGAGCACATGACAAAGTTTGCCAAATGGCTAAAAATTGACTGAGTTCAAGGGCTTCTCACAAACAGACAATAAGATAAAAGGGTGAAACACAAATACTCCACAGTCTGTTAGCAGCAGTTATGATAGTAACACTGAGGTTATGAAAATAGAATCGTTTTTAAATAATTTATGTGGAGTCTCTGTTAATGTTTTTGACCTCGGTGAATTCTCAACAAAATAAAGGTCTGAGGATGTTAATAGTTCTCTTATGACATTTCATTTCCTTCTAACAGCATCTGTACTTATTTACACATCTGAACTATTTCTCTTGCACATTAAATGTTTGCGTTAAATGAGCAGCAGTGGAGATATATTTTATCAATGTCCCTTCGTCCATTTTCTTTACCACGACCACAATCGGGTAATAGAGGCAGTGGGCTAAGTAGAGTAGACCAGTAAACATCTCCCCAGTAATGTTCTCCAGCTCCTCGAGGGCAGATGAGATGTATCTACAGCCTTTTCTGGATCTGTACTGGGATCAAACCAGTTGGCGAATGTATGATCTGACTGTGTAGCCTCATCCGGGTTCGTTTGACGTGAAGAAAAAACTCTGTTCTTCCTCTGGATGTCCGAGCTCCTCTACCTGTCTATTGTCTAAATCTGAGTCCAGACCCCCTGAGGAGGAACCTCATTGTCCACTTGAATCACGGATATAACTCTCAACTTCCAAAACTGAACAACATAGGTGGGAAGTAAATCGAAAGCTTGACCCTCCGGCTCAGCTCCCTCTTCGATAACACGTCCATATTGTTGCTGCCGCTGCATCGATCTGTCCGTGGATCTCAGGCTCGGTGTAACAGTCCGTTGTGAAGAAGACCTCGGACTTGGAGGTCCTGACTCTCCTTCCAGCCGCTTCACACTCGGCTGCTGACCCTCCTGGTGCAAAGCCAAGGTCACGGCTTAATGGAGCCAACGGAGCAGCATCATCTGCAAAAAGCAGGAAAGGCAACAGGACGCTGCACTTTGAAATCCTGTCCATGAAAATCACACAGAACAGAATCGGCAGGAAGCCAACACCGACTGGAAATCTTCTAAACAACCCTTCAGCGAGCGCCGTGGCTCTCACACCCCACTATCCACATAAGGAACAGATGGCTTCTATAAGTAACCTCTATATCCCATATAACCACCGTGCACCTGTTGTTAAGAATGGGAACCAGAGCCACAGACAGGAAGTCTCCCAATGATCCTTGAGGGACCGTTGGGACACCTTCACTTTTTGTGTTTTTGTTGATCATGAATCTTTGCCCCAAAGTCCTTATAGAACCATCCTGAACTCAAACCTGTTGTTTGTTGTGCACATTTCCCGAGCAGCTCAGAAGTCCTCGGACAGGGGAGCATGTGGCTCCAGGTCTCATTTGGTGTCCTGCTCTCCATGGCTGCACATTATAAAGTCCCAGAGTCGTAGAGTTCCCTGGTTGTTTCCAGGATCCAATCCAAAGACCAAGATACTTTGCTCACAGTCCTTTCTTTCTTGGACTCTCGTGTACAGGTACTGGGGCTTGACAAAATGAAAATTAGGGACTTGGACAATTAATGTGAAATTGCAAGATTTACAAGAGGTGTTTCTGTGTAAACAAATTCAACGTGAGTAAAAGAAACATCGTAAGCAATGAAGGACTTTTTGCTCCACGTCGATTTTTACCTTGTAAATAGCAGCGGTCAAAAATCTCACCCAGTTTTCTACAAATCCAAATTAAAATATGTGTTCTAACAACCTTATTTTTTACTGGAAACCAGTCCAGAGAGAAAACCACAGACCAAACACAAATACAGGAATCTGTCATGTGAAACAACCTAAACGTTGGTGAATGGTGTGTTCGTGTGGGATCCCGTCACTTTGTTGAAATTAAAAGAGAGAAGCTGATTCCTGAGATGTTTTCGGGCCTTCAAACTCAAAGAGGAGCTACAGATGTGGATCCTTGAGCTCGGCTGATCGTTTCTGTGAACTTATTTTCCGTTGAAGCAAGTTTATTCTGCTGGAGTTTGGCTGTGAGTTCTTTTCATCCAGTGGTGACAGCAGGTGGGCGTCGGTCAGAGTCCAGCCGCTTGCTGCTCGGCCATCAGAAGAAAAAGCTTCTGTTCTCACCTGCTCAGGGCGAGAGGCAACGCTTCCATCAAGAATGAGTTCAAACTCTTTCAGAGGCACTGACACAGTCTGACATTACAGCGTGTGTGTGTGTGTGTGTGTGTGTGTGTGTGTGTGTGTGTGTGACAGAAGTTGCTGATTAGTTTCATCCTTGTTTCCTTCGTGATTAACGTCTCACTCTTGAGGCCTCGTTAGAAGCCGTTCAGTCATTAGTGTCTCGTCAAAACTGAAATGACAAAATTAAATACTTCTCCTCCTTCATCATAACTTACACTGGCTTCATGTTCCAGTTTGCAGACAGAGCTGCTCCAACTCCTGCTGTCATTAATGCTAATTGATCAGAAAGTAATTGGGGAGCTTTAATTAATTTCATTAAGTATAAACTATCAATTTAATATCTGTTCATTCTCATTATCTGCACAGAGCAGATAAAACACACAGCTGCTATAAAAAAAACCACATAAATAATTAAGATTTACAAAGAGGACACAGGATCTGGTAAAATGGAGCAGATCATAAAAACAAGTAAAAATAGATTCCCAACAGATTTTTAAGACAATTTAAATCAGGGTTCTGAGTTTGTAGAATTAAGTTCCTCTCACAGAGGGAGTTCCACAGCAGCAGGACTCGAGCTAAAAGTTTCTTTCATTAACAAACAACTGCAGGGACGATGAGGACGGGACAACCTGAGGGACGCAGGCAGCAGCTGTGTCCTCCTGGGGCACAAAGAAAGTGTAGTAGCAGGCCACAACCAGCAGGGGATCAATGCAGTGTGGGCCTACTATGGTTGAATATCTTTCAAAGTTTGGAAGAAGAGTTTTGAAAGCAGCTGGAGATGAGATACAGATGTGTGGTAGTGCTCTGATGCAGAGATTCAATGTCAATGTTGTCGTTGCATGTGTGTTGACAACACAAATGCATTTACACTTGTGTTCTATGTGATTGTGTTGTTTCCCTGATGACATCATAATGTGGTTCAGCCGATCAGTTCAGAATCTTGTCTCGGTGCATCTTGGGTACATTCACACCTGCACCATCATGTGGTCAAACACTATCCAATGGGAATGGAGGCGCCCAGAACACACTTGAATATCTGGTGCAGTTGGTGAAATGGTTTTTAAGGTATTTATAATAATATCATGGTCAACTGGATTAAATACAGAACTTAAATATAACAAAACAGCAGCAGCAGAAACTACAGTGAGCTTCAGGTCTGAGAGTTATTTTAATAAAAAGCTGTTTCTCTGCTGCACCAGGCACAAAACTCCTTATGGAAATTTTAAAAAAAAATAAAGAATACTATTCATATGTGAAAGAGCTCTTTTCTAAAATGTTTGGCTTAAAAAAAGGTTGAGATTTGAAATCTGTTAAAAAAGAGGAGGGTCATGTTGAGAAGCAGAACTGAGCCAGTGGAGAATTTGTGGCTGTGAAACAAATCCTTGAGAAATCATGTTATGATATTATCTAATTGATAAGTGCATGCATGAAACTAAGTGTTTAACTCGTCTTATTGAACAAGGAAACTTGAATGAATTGTGATATGAAAGGATTCAGCACAGATTTAAGGTTTAAGATGGAACCTGATATTATTAATTATTTGATGAAATGACTGAGAAACATGCGTCACTGGATCCGTCTTAAGGAAATCGAAGCTTGACCACTGAGTTTATTGCTCTAAATAAAACCCGGTGGTTGTGGCTGCTGCTCCTTATTCAATTTGAGAAATATGAACACCTCGCTTCTTTCCCATAAAATAAAATGCCTTTATATTTCAGTGCACCTCTCCTTTCAGTGACTTATCTGACTCTGCAGAGCTTTTCAGATGCGATGCACACGTCTCCTCTGGAAACTCAACGAGCGGCGTCTCAAAGCTGAACTGTTTTCACCGAGTGTCACACAAAGGAAACACGGAGTCGGCTGATTCCCATGCACGGTGCGCGCCGCCTGTTGAGGCCAGTGAGGAGGTGCTGGAGAGAAGAAATCTCCCACTGAACAGCTTGAGCTTGAACTGGTTTGTGGAATAACTCTATGCACAGTGTGAGAAAAGGCGCCGGTGAATCCAGTGTCAGCTCAGAAAGCTCAGGCGCCCTGAGCAAACGCTTTCTGCAAAACACACGAGGAATAATGCATGACGGACGCCAGCTCGGGCTTTATTGATCCGATTGTTGTGTGCATTGGTTTTTCGAGTTTGGCTGCAGTTCAGCTGCGTTTGACTCGTCTGTTTATTTCCCTTTAATAACATGTGCTGCGTTTCTTTTTTCTTTTGTACATGAAAGTAGAAAAGCACAGGAGCTTAAAAGCTGTGAGACGGAGATATGGAGGAAGAAAAGTCTTTTATTCTGAAGGATTCAAAGCATTATTCAAGTTCTCTGTAAAACAGCAAAGTCCTATCAGGGCTGATCACATGGGGACATGGACAGACATATGTGATGTCCGCCTCACCGGATGTAGGCAGCGGGTAGGAGCCCCCCAGCCCCCCCCCCCCTCCTGCTGCTGCCCTGTTACTCCATGGTTTTTAATTCCCTGACTCACAACAGGAGCCGAGCTGGAAACCTACGCACAGAAAACACCAGGTTTTGATGAGGAAGTAAATCTGGGCTTTTGCAAAGTCCACCTCATCTGTCCTCTGTGTGGAACCGGACATTTTAATGATCGGTTCGCCCCCCCCCCCCGTGTGCAAAACATGTCCTCCCACCCGACACGGTGGTACAGCAGGAGGATAATGGGTGCACGGTGCTGACACAGCGCCCAGGAGACAGGTCTGGCTATATATGCGACACAGATTATAATCAATGAGGCACAAGGGATTCATATAAGCAGCACTCATAGCCGGGGTCAGGTCGATGAGTTGTCAGAGGTCAGAAGAGGAAAAGGAAAATGCAACTTCACCATTTGTTCCTTATTGTAAAAGCAATATTCTGTGTTTGAGGAACGACCTGATTTCTGGCTCCATCTTTGACTTCATCCATCTCCATGTACACGACGCAGCCACTGAGGGAAAGTATCTGTCGTCTGTGTCGTGCACGATACCTACTTTTATTTTTCTGGACGTCTTTTCACCGGGTTTCTCTCTCTTTTTTCTTCTTCTCTCTCACTCCATCAGTTCACTCTCACTTCAGCTCGCTCTCTATCAGCGGCGGTCCAGGGATTCCTTACATTGCAAAAAAGCAGAGAGTGACATTGATTCAATTTACGTCTCTCGCTCTCTCGGAGGATGTTTGATATGATATTGATGTATATATATAAAATTCAGAGAGGGGGAATTTGCCTCTTTCAGACTCATGTGCTGTGAATTCAGTACGAAGGTGAAGGACATGAGGAAATAACCTTTTTTTACAAAGAACAAAAGTCTAATAAATAATTTCAAATAGCAAATGTGCCATTATTACAAATGACTTCATTTTCATTCTGATTCTGACGTTGGTGCTCTGGTGTTTGTGTGCAGGGAGTTCGGGAGATGGAAGGTGAACAACCTGGCTGTGGAGAGGAGAGACTTCCTGGAGTCTCCCATGCCTCTGACGCCCGAGTTCATCAGGAACATCCGACTCCTGGGACGCCGGCCCTCCACCCAGATGGTCACTGACAACCTGATCAGGAAGTACGGCACCCACTTCCTGTTGTCAGCTACACTGGGAGGTAAACAAGCATTGGACTATAAGAGTCTGAAATTCAATCCTAAGAATTTGTGTCCGTCTTACAACTTTTGAAAATGAAATTAACTGCTCAGAAATTGGTTTTGAGAAGAAAAACCATCGTGCAACTGATCCTGATCATCTTCAAACCCCCTGCTGGTAATTATCTAGTCTGCTCGGTTAAGCTCTGGGACAAACTATGGAATCCTGCTGTTTCTGTCGTATAAATATAACAGCGTGGTGTTCTGAGGGTTATTCTGTAAACGCTCTTTAATTTTGGAAAAGTTGAATTATCCTGGGACCCAAAAATCCCTTCATATCAATCGTACCGGACATGATCCCAGTGCTGAACTGAACTCTGAGCACACATGTTGGTTATTGCACATCGATGTACTGCATACATTTGTTTATGCCGTCTTTTTTACTGGCAATAATAAGCACTCTTTCATTTCATAAACCGGGGAACTGACAAACTCATTACAGCTCAGCATGTCTCCAATTTGCAGCTACAATAGTGGCAGATTCTAAATCCGTTGTATTTTTGGAACAACAGATCCCTGATTGGCCGACAGACGCAGACAGAAGCATTTCTATTTTTTTTATTTTTGTCAGTGAGCGACCGTCAGTTTTTCCAGGTGAAATAAAACCGCTGCTGGCGGATTTAATCAACTGTAACCAGACGGATAATTAAGATGAATTCTGTGAGTTGGATGAAAACTCTCTCTCTGTCTCTCTCTCTCTCTCTCTCTCTCTCTCTCTCTCTCTCTCTCTCTCTCTCCCCTTGATTTTTAAACGTTTCAACGAACTCGACAGAAAATGAGAATTCAGCAGAAAGGTCTTCATGCATGATGATCTTGCAACGTCAGTGCAGCAATGATACAACTACAGAGTCTCAGGTGATGATCCTCGTATGAAATTAAGAAGCAGGTTCATAGTCAGAGCTGCTTCTGCCAGATATAGTGTTTTAGATCATTAGAAGGAAAACACGTCCTCAGGAATCACTTCCCCCCGATGACATTGGCTTCAGTAAAGTCCACAGTTTGTGTTGATGAAAGGTTTTAGAGTCGGCTCTTCTCTGGGAAACAGATGGACGTGGAGCAGGAACTCGGTCATAGTAAGTAGCTGCATAACAGACTGCAGCAGAATAATACTCCACCGGCGGCACAGAAATCCCTCTTCAGAGATGTGTGAATACCTGCAAACGCCTGTGTACTGTAAACACACCGCTCCCACCACCAATCACAGTAACCCAGTTCTCCCTGTTTCTGCAGCGTGATGAATGGACGAGCGCTAATGGTCGTCTGAGCGGAGAGAGAGAAACAAACTCATTTAAGATGCCGGATTGGCCCAGAGCAGATCTTCTCTCAAAGAGCAACACTTGCCAATTACTTCAGACCCGACTCCTTTGTTAGGAAAGGTTTAGTGTGAGTGGTTGCATATAATGCAGTCCCCCCCCCCCCCCCCCCCCTGCACGCTGGCTCCCGGCCACAAACAGGAGAATGAGGAGTTTGTCTTGGGCTGCAGCCAGAGATGTGCCTCCGTGGTTCTGAATGGATTGCCTGCGTGTTCAGAGACACATGGACTTAATGTAATTAATAAATAGATTGTGATATTAAGAGGCCGCCCTTCAGCAGCCGGGGGGGAAAGACAGACCGTCGGCAGAAAAATGTCCCCGAAGCATTAACGCTGCGTTACGATGAGAAATGGAATGTGCACTCAGAGCAAAGTGTGTGTGTGTGTGTGTGTGTGTGTGTGTGTGTGTGTGTGTGTGTGTGTGTGTGTGTGTGTGTGTGCTGCACCGAGGCTCCTGCTCTTATGAGGGGCTGATAGCTGTGATCAGAGGCGGCTGGTAAACAAGATTCATCTGAAATCCCTCTAAGCCTTTATCGAATAAATGCTCATACACAATGAACCCGGCGCACTGGAACAGATGTAAACAAGGGCTTCAAAAACATCACATGTACACACACACACACACACACACACAAACACACACAGCTCGAATCCTCAGGGAGCGAGGGCGGCCCTGCAAATGTTCATGGTTAAATGCAGAATTTAAATTCACGTTAGAGAGAGCGGACTGGAAAACAAACATCACCCTCCTTCATGAAGATGCTCTTCCGGCGGCATTGACACAAATGTTATTGGTGCTTCAGGTTTGCATTAGACAGGAGGTGATGTTCCTCGGAGGCCACGTCACGAGGCAAATTCCCCTGAAGTCCACCCGGCATAAAGACAAAGAAACAAATCACCAAGTCTACATTTAATGTCAAAATGTCACGAGTATTGTGATTGCTTTTGGAATTACCGACCCAGTGGAAGCCTGATTAAGGTTAATTGCTCCCCGGCGTGCTGTGAGCGAGCTTGACCGATGTACGTTCAGGTTCACGCCCACCGGTGAGGAGTGATGTCTCTGTGGGAGCTGACAGGAGGGACGGCAGATGAGAGGTAACGTGAGAGCCGTCCATCACGGGTTTGATCCCTGTATTCTTTACAGTTACCTGGTGGAGGTAAATATTAGCAGGTGTTGACCTGAGACGCACCCTGCAGGTCAGCGGGGGGGTCATTTATTCTCGTTTTCTCCCACGTCTCCTACGTAAAGATTCAATTACTTCTTCCATGACTCAAAACCTTCTCATCCAGGCCTCTCGGGATCTCCCAACTCGCACAGCAGAAGAAGAGCATCAGGCACAGACAGGGTAAATAACAACAAATTCAAATCTGGTCATTTGATTTACAGGCCGGGGGAAATTTAATGATCATGAAATATTCAGAGAGCGTGCCCTGGATTTTGTGGATTCATGTGAACATTCTCTCCAGCGCTACTTCTCATACAAAGACTTCCACTCAATTGAATCCCACTGTTTAGGATCGAGACTTCCTTCTCTCTTGGTGAGAATAGAATTTGAAGATGAAGAAGATGAGGAAGCCAAAGGAGATGAAGGTCATCACCCCCGAGCCATGACAATTAACTGTAAAGATGGATAATATGACAGATCCCCTAAAGTGGAGCCAAAGAATCTGGATCACCCCCTGGTGGCTGTCTGATTAAGATTAAGATTAAGATGCATTTATTCGTCCCAAACACATGCACAGTCATGCAAAGGCACACTCATGCAGGTAGGGAAATGTAACCTCTGCTTTTGACCCATCTGGTGCAGGACACACAGAGCAGTGAGCGACCATGTACGGCGCTCGGGGAGCAGATGTTGGGGGAGTGAGGTGCCTTGCTCAGGGGCACTAGACAGGGTAGGGAGACTCTTGGATTTTTGGACAGATCAATCCAGGGTCGTCTTTTGTTGTCTCTCTGTGGAGTCGAACCGGAGACCTTCTCTGCCCATAGTCCAAGTTTATGCCACTAGTCCACCGCCTCACCGCCACCGTCTGCAGTATAGCTCATCAACCCTTCCTCCTCCTGGTTAGCAAATGGGACATGAACCCATCGAACATCAAAATACACGTCTTCTTTTTCCTCAGAGATGGTTTCTGTCACTAAACAGTTATTATCATATTGACATTTCTGCTTTTTCCCATCCATGAACGAATGGGACTGGCTCATGACTGGTTGAGCCCAACTCTCACCCGCTGCTCCAGGCGAGAAACGTAGAAAACTTACCAACTGTATCTGTTGTTCTGATAAACTTTCATAATCACCAAAAAACTGAACAACAAATTAAATGTACCAACTTGAATCGTTTGTGCTGCTGCCATCCAGTTACTGGATTTACCCCCAATTGTTTTGCGTGACTTATTTGCTGCATTTTAAATTTGCTGCGTCTTATAAAAGTCATTTTATGAGAAAACTCACCTTCATCTCTTCCCATATATGTTCATAGAGACCTTTCTTTTCAGATTATAAATCACTGCCTGCTGCAGACTGTAATAAACAACTGGGATCCCAGTATTCAGGAACTGTGGCCTCTTCAAAAGTGACAAATTATGAATTTGACTTTCAAATTCTTGTATTTCGCCAACTCGTGGTGTTGTTTGCACTTTTTGGAGGTGAATAATGTGACATTTGAAAATTAAACATCTTCCTCTGATGCAGAATTCATGAGCAACAAAGACAACGCGTTCTCCAACTTGCACGGAAACAAAAAAAATATGAATAAGAAAAGTCAGTCGGAGGTAAACGGTTCCTCAAGGGGAATAAAACCCAGCGACAGCGACGCCTCCGCTGGCTTTAAAAGATAATGAGGAACACGGCGACATTGCTCATAAGCTGCTCAGAGATTTTCTTTAAATTATTCTTTCCTCACATCTGACTTTGTCCATAAAAGCACAATTTGTCTCTCTCTCTGCGTGAGTTGAATGTTTTTGATCAGGGGATGACAGATGGGTCACTTATTTACGATATCTGTCGTCGCAGCACCGACAGAAGCCACAGCAAAAATTCTTCTGGTAGAAAAACACAAAAGGTTTAGAGATTCCTCTCCTCAAAGGGAACTGGTTAAGCCTCATTTCCATTTGAAAGTTTTATTTTCCAGGAAGTCACTATACTGGGTTTTTAGAGGCTCTTAAACAGAATACACCATCAGACGCTGGAGGAAGTTCTGTGTGACTTTAAATTACAAATTCTCTGACACATGTTTCACGATGAACAGTAGTTGGATCTTCAGAAAGAGAAACAACAATAACCAGTCACAGGGATGTTTGTTAGCTACAGGAGTTTAAAAATGAATCTTTAAATGAGTAATGATAGTAGTTATGTTATATTTTCAAGACTAAATAATATTCTTCAAGCGCATCTATTTAATTCAGAGACATTTTGCAGTGATGTTGGGATGGAATACTATTTTTTTGCCTTCGTGATTTCTGTATTTGTTATTTTACATATTTTGGTTATGCGCATTTGTTCAGTTTCCAGTTTTTTTATTGTTGTTGGGCTCTGCTCTCTTTTAACACAACTTTGTAGGGGGGGGGGGGGTGGCAGAGGTTAGTGGCTCTATGTGCATGATCACAATGGTGCAGAGTTGTGATGATCTCCCTCTACCAGATTTCTCACGACTTTCTAACCTTACACACAGAGAAAAACCTTAACACCACTGGAGGAAAAGAACATTTAAAATAAACACAAAATGTCTCTTTTGACCTTTTTGAGGAAATCCAGTCATTAAGGTCTTATCGACCGAGAGCTCGGCCTTAACAAAATGTAAATGACATCGGTCTCCATTGAGCGAGTCCCCTGTCACCTCCTCTCAGATGAATGACTCCTGCACTCGCCACGATCATGGATGAAACGTGTTCATCATCATCGAGTCCTCAACAATCCAGCTTCACCCAACAAAGTCACTGCACTTTCAATATTGATGACGCCAAGTGGTTTTTTCCTTTTGTCTGTCCGACCTTTGTGTGTCTTTGTCGCTGCACATCTCGAGTGTGAGTCTGAAAGAGAGCAGTGAAGCTCTATTTCAGCTCTGCAGGACCTTGAAGTGTCCTCAAGCAGGACAGTGACTCTCTCCTCCAGCTCCTCGGTGGCTCCTCTCTTGATGAACTCGACCTCCGGCTGCCCTGCAGAAGGGACAGGAGGAATAAAGAGACCTTCCCTGTGAGGAGCAACACTTTTCCTCTCGCCTCATGCAGCCGCTCCATCAATTCCTATTTGGCCATAATAGAATATTACCTTCTGCCCACACACAGCAAGCCAAGTCTAGTTTATTATATATTTTCAATTCAACTGGATATAGGATGAGGAGCTCTGCTGCCAACAAGATAAAAAATGTGACAGATGAAGTTTTAATTGGATTATTGTAATAACTGGTCAGGCTGATGAAGATGGGCTCTGGACTGAGGTTTGGAAAAAAACTGGCGAGCGCGGTTTTGGCTGAGGCCAGGGACGGGCAAATTGTTCAGGAGGGGGGGAATCCAGAACGAGACGGGGGGGTTGACCTGAGGCACATGAGGATTTGACAAAACGAATGATGTGGAGGGTTCAAATCCTGCAGCTGGTTAGTTAGTGATCTGAAGTTTAATGTATGTAGTTCTGAGATGCATCTTTAGAAAAACTGAAATTCATCACATTAACATGACAACAACATCTGTCCACCCCGTGCTGCGTGGACAGATGTGTGGACGGACCGCTAGTGATCACTGAATGTTTGGTGAATGAATGAAATCAACTGATAAAGAATCATAAATAAATGTATTGATCTGCTGTCAGGCTGTTTATATTGAGACATATTGATCAGATGAAGAATTTCATAACGAGCACAAGCTTTTCCTTATAAGTATAAAGTTTATCCCATAAATGTGTTTGATGAATTCTAACGGATCCTTTGATGACGTGTTGTTCACACTTTGTGTTTGGTCACATGACACCAGCCTGGTGCACAGCTCCATGAAGAGATGATGGTCTCACTCTGCTGCAGAGGAAGTGGACCTCAGAGCTTCAACATCTGCTGACAGATGTGAGAGCAGCGTGTTCATGAACATGGCGTCACAGTCACATGTTACACTGACACACGTGTGTTGAGGATCATCACAAAGTCACATGATGACCTCTCCTTGGGTCATCATGTTCAAGTCACTTCCGGGCTGGAAGTGGGAGGAGCGGGAAGTGACATCATCATGTTGAGACAAGTGTCTCCACAAAATAACACAAACTGTTCAACACAACAGGCCCAACATGTCCCCTGTCTTCAGGACATCATCTCTCAGACACTTTCTGTCCCTTGTCTCTGCTGTGAACCTCCCATCATTAATTATTTCCCAACACGCAGCTGTTCCCAGAGGCTGCTACAGTCTCCCCCTGGTGGTTGTTCTGAGGTGGTGGTCGAGAACGTACAACAAGAATCTTCATCTACGTTTGTATAAAACGTCCTCGGGTCAGTTTTCTATAAAATATGGTAAAATGTTTATTAATCAGTTTCCTCAGAGACTTAAAGATGCTCTGCTCTTCATCGACTCTTCTTCATTCTGTAAATGTCTCATTCACTTTTCTTCTGCTGGTTTCCATTATGTCAAACTGGTGATTTTGTTCTTTTACCTGCACCAAGGACGAGATGTTTCCACCAGTTTGTTCGAAGAGGAAAGAAAAGCTGAGTCATGATTCCAGTGAAGTCGGTGGAAGGATGTTTATTGAGCATTAAAGCAGAGACAAGTAGAAACAGAACTTTTCTCTCTGAGATGTTTTTCTTCTCGTTACATCTGGTTTGTCACAGAGGAAATGATCCATGTGTTTGACTCATAGACTGAATATAAAGGCTTTGACTGGGATGTGCTGCTGTTATACTGCAGCGCCACCTGTGGGTCAAAAGTAGAAAAGCCACCACCGCTCTGCACCTGATGCAGAAATGAAAACGTCCCATTTTTAAGTCCAGAGTTTTGATCTTTTGTGTCAAAGACAAAACTCTGATTTTAAACTCAAAATGATTTGATTGTGTTGAACTTTGTGTTGAACTGAATCAATTTGTGACGTGAATCCAGGAACTTTAAGATCATAAACAAACATCTACACAGAATGTGGTTCTACACACATGGAGACACACTGAGGGACAAAGGTGGACAATAATAAAGACAAACTTAAACACACTGTATGTGACTCTTTATAGAGGGTTTATATATTCTGCTTGTGTTGTGTCATTTCAATAAACACAATCGGGGCAGGAAGGTTGCTGGTTTGAATCCGGTTCAGATGGGGTCTTCCTGTGTGGAGTCTGCATGTTCTCCCCGTGTTTTCTCCAGGTGCTCCGGCTTCATCTCACAAACACATGCAGATTAGGGGTTGTGTAGATTGGAGACTACACACAAGCTGCTGCTGCTTCAGCCTCTGGATCCTCAGGACACAGCTCAGCCTCCGTCCACACACACTGTCCTCTTCACACTGTCCTCTTCACACTGTCCTCTTCACACTGTCCTCTTCACACTGTCCTCTTCACACTGTCCTCTTCACACTGTCCTCTTCACACTGTCCTCTTCACACTCACCTTCAGTAAGATCTCCCCTCCCACCTGTTGAGAGAAGAAGACATCAGTGTCACAGAGACTCACTTCATCAGCTGTGAGTCAGTGATGCAGCTCATCCAGTAGAAAGAGCAGCAGGGACTTCAGTCCTGTTCAGAGGTGGAGCAGCTTCCTCTCTGCTTCATGTTCACGTGTTGGAATGAACACGCTAAGAGCTCAGTGTGTGTCCTCTGCATGTCAAAGTGCAGAGTGGACACCTGAGAGGTGGATTTACTGCTGTTACAGGTGAAGCCATGTTTCACTGTGTGTTGATGAACATCTGCTTCTGACAAACTGGGACCAGAGGAGACAGATGGACCTCAGCAGAGGTTCTGCTCTGTATAAAGAGCTCCTGGTTACCATGTGATGAGGAGAGGCTTCAGTCCCACTGATCTCAGAGCTGTGACAAAGATCCACCTGATCAGTTCTTCACTGATGAAGTGAGAGGACAAACTGTCTCAGATCAGATGAAGACGACACCGTCTCTGTCCCTCGTGTGAGGCTGTCAGCTGTGGTCCAGCTTGTGTAAGTTACAGCGCCCCCTGGTGGCATCTGGTCAAAATATATTACGTTACCACGACATAATAACGTGTGAACGAGATAAATAACTTGAGGACACGAGATCTGAATCTGTTGTTTACTAACAAGACGAGTGGAAGAGAAGAAGACACACACTGTCTCACTGTCTCTGAGGACACACACTGTCTCACTGTCTCTGAGGACACACACTGTCTCTGAGGACACACACTGTCTCTGAGGACACACACTGTCTCACTGTCTCTGAGGACACACACTGTCACACTGTCTCTGAGGACACACACTGTCTCACTGTCTCTGAGGACACACACTGTCACACTGTCTATGAGGACACACACTGTCACACTGTCTATGAGGACACACACTGTCTCACTGTCTATGAGGACACACACTGTCTCACTGTCTATGAGGACACACACTGACTCACTGTCTCTGAGGACACACACTGTCTCACTGACTCTGAGGACACACACTGATGCTCTGACTTTGAGGACACACACTGTCTCACTGTCTCTGAGGACACACACTGACTTTGAGGACACACACTGTCCCCGAGGACACACACTGTCTTACTGACTTTGAGGACACACACTGACTTTGAGGACACACACTGTCTCTGAGTACACACACTGACTCTGAGGACACACACTGACTCACTGTCTCTGAGGACACACACTGTCTCACTGTCTCTGAGGACACACACTGACTCTGAGGACACACACTATCTCTGAGGACACACACTATCTCTGAGGACACACACTGTCTCACTGTCTGTGAGGACACACACTTACTCTGAGGACACACACTGTCTCTGAGGACACACACTTTCTCTGAGGACACACTGTTTCTGAGGACACACACTTCTCACTGACTCTTAGAACACACACTGACTCTGAGGACACACACTGTCGCACTGTCTCTGAGGACACACACTGTCTTACTGACTTTGAGGACACACACTGACTTTGAGGACACACACTGACTCTGAGGACACACACTATCTCTGAGGACACACACTGTCTCACTTACTCTGAGGACACACACAGTCTCTGAGGACACTCACTGTCTCTGAGGACACACACTGTCTCACTGTCTGTGAGGACACACACTTACTCTGAGGACACACACTGTCTCTGAGGACACTCACTGTCTCTGAGGACACACACTGTCTCACTGTCTCTGAGGACACACACTTTCTCTGAGGACACACTGTTTCTGAGGACACACACTTCTCACTGACTCTTAGAACACACACTGACTCTGTGGACACACACTGTCTCACTGTCTCTGAGGACACTCACTGACTCTGAGGAGACACACTGACTCTGAGGACACACATTGTCTCACTGTCTCTGTGGACACACACTGTCTCTGAGGACACACTGACTCTGAGGACACACACTGTCTCTGAGGACACACACTGTCTCACTGACTCTGAGGACACACACTGACTCTGAGGACACACACTATCTCACTGTCTCTGAGGACACACACTGTCTCACTGACTCTGAGGACACACACTGACTCTGAGGACACACACTGTCTCACTGTCTCTGAGGACACACACTGTTTCTGAGGACACACACTGTCTCTGAGGACACTCACTGACTCTGAGGACACACACTGTCTCACTGTCTCTGAGGACACACACTGTCTCTGAGGACACACACATGGACCTGTCTCCAGGAAGCTGAGGTCTTCTGGTGTTTTGGGGACAGGATGAGTCTGGAGACATTGAGATGTTCTGGGTGAGTTAGAGATCAACTGAACCAACCAGACGTTGATTTAAACTTCCCTTATCCGTCCCTTTAAGGAGAGTGTGCACCACACAACAGTGTAGAGTCACTGTGGTCAGTGGGCGGAGCTTCTATACTGGTTGATCTCCAACTGAACCTGGAGCAGGTTAGCCGTCCATCAGAAGTTACCATGGTGATGGACCTGGTTAAGAAGTGGACGAGCTTCGTAGAACTGAAAAAACTAAACTGAAGTTAACCTGATAACCACAAATCCTGCTTGGTAGCACAGACCCTGGATCTGTGATACTGACTGTGTTTAGTAACATACTGATGAAAGCAGCGTGGACTGACTCCAACCATCTACTGACCTCAGAGTCTCCAGTCGACAGGTTGGACTCTGCTGTAGATCAAGAAGCTCCTTCACTCCTGAGTCCTGCAGGTTGTTGTTACTCAGATCCAGTTCTCTCAGATGAGAGGGGTTTGACCTCAGAGCTGAAGCCAGAGAAGAACAGCTGATCTCTGACAGACTGCAGCTCATCAACCTGGATAAAGAATAAAACTTAACTGTAAATTAAACTGAGTTCATGTGTGAAAATAACAGACACATATTCATGTCACACAGACTCATAACATGGAAGATAAATATGAAATCAGACATGTTGGACTAAAAACTGATCCTGATTCAGTACAAATAGATTATTTGGACCCGGTCTCTGTCCTGCAGATCAGTTTAGGAAATCCAGAACTAAACTCAGTGTTTTAACAAGTAGCTGAATATTTAAAATGTCACAGATTAATTAACGAATGGATTCAAGTTATGTATGAAGAGGAATTATGTTAAATTAGAATTAAATGAGATAAATTGTGTATAAATGCTGTTTTATAGATATGAGATCTACAAAAGTCAGTCAGTGAACTGACCTCAGAGTCTCCAGTCGACAGGTTGGACTCTGTAGAAAACCACACAGCTCCTTCACTCCTGAGTCCTGCAGGTAGTGTCCTCTCAGATCCAGTTCTCTCAGATGAGAGGGGTTTGACCTCAGAGCTGAAGCCAGAGAAGAACAGCTGATCTCTGACAGACTGCATCTCCACAACCTGGATAAAGAAATATGAATATTAGAATGTGTCCTCCTGTTGTTGTGGATCGTCATCATGTCAACACAGACTCTCAACATGCTGCTGACCTCAGTCCAGTCTGTGACCTGAAGATAAATATCAGATCAGACATGTTGGACCATTGTTTCATTCATCAGCTTCTTCTCTGTGTGTTGGTCACTGAGCAGGTTTGTGTAATTAAACACTGTTTAAAGTAGAGACGGCTCCTGATGTCACTTCCTGTTTGTTTCTATAATTATCAACTGTCCAACGTGTTTCAATAAGAATGTGTCTTATTTTGAAAACCTGAGGAGGACGAGTGCTCGGCCTCAGTCCACATGTTATTTACTGACACTTTCTTAGTGATCAGGAGCAGGTGAGTGCAGGTGAATGGAGTTGATGAGGTGGACGTGACTGACAGGCTGGGTGAGTGACAGATGACTGAGGGACAGTGAGCAGAGCAGAACTGAGACAATTTAAATAAATAATGACCCAATAAGAAAGAAAGTCTGAAAAGTGAAGAAGGATTTAAGGACCTCAGAGTCTCCAGTCGACAGTTTGGACTCTCCAGTCCAGAACACAGCAGCTT